>NC_092785.1:29465039-29513420 GCF_047496795.1 Chiloscyllium punctatum | reverse complement strand
AGAGGGAGAGAGGGAGAGAGATAGAGGGAGAGAGAGGAGAGGGAGAGAGAGAAGGAGAGAGAGAGGTAGAAGGAGAGAGGGAGAGAGAGAGGGAGAGGGTGAGAGGGAGAGGGAGAGGGAAGAGGAGAAGGAGAGAGAGGGGGAGGGAGAGGGAGAGAGAGAGAAAGAGAGGGAGAGGGAGATGGAGATGGAGGGGGAAGGGGAGGGAGAGGGGGAGAGGGAGAGAGGGAGAGAGGGAGCGGGAGAGGGAGAGGGGTACGGGGAGAGGGAGAGGGAGAAAGGGAGAGGGAGAGAGAGAGGGAGAGGGAGAGAGGGAGAGAGAGAGGGAGAGAGGGAGAGAGAGAGGGAGAGAGAGAGACAGGGAACGAGAGAGGGATAGGGAGAGAGAGAGAGAGGGGAGGGAGGGGGAGGGGGAGAGGGAGAGAGGGAGGGAGAGGGAGAGAGGGAGAGGGGGAGAGGGCGAGGGAGAGTGAGGGTAGAGAAGGCGGGAGAGAGAGGGAGAGGGAAAGAGAGAGAGAGAGGGAGAAGGAGAGAACGAAGGAGAGAGGGAGAGAGCGAGAGAGGGAGAGGGAGGGGGAGAGGGAAGAGGGGAGAGGGAGGGGAGAGGGGGAGGGGGAGAAACGGAGAGGGAGAAGAAGAGAGAGAAGGAGAGAGGGAGGGAGAGAGGGAGAGAGAGAGGGAGAAGGAGAAGGAGAGAGGGAGAGGGAGAGAGGGATAGTGAGAGGGAGAGGGAGAAGGAGAGAGGGAGAGAGAGAGAGAGGGAGAGAGAGAGAGAGAAGGAGTGGGAGAGAGAGAGGGGGAAAGAGGGAGGGAGAAATGGAGGGAGGGAGAGAGGGATAGCGAGAGGGAGAGGGAGAAGGAGAGAGGGTGAGATGGAGGGAGAGAGGGAGGGAGAGGGAGAGGGAGAGAGAGGGAGAGGGAGAGAGAGAGAGAGAGTGGGAGATGGGAGAGGGAGAGAGGGAAAGGGAGAGGGAGAGGTGGAGGGGGTGACGAGGAGAGGGAGAGTGGGCGAGGGAGAGAGGGAGAGAGAGAAGGTGAGAGGGAGAGAGGGAGACTGAGAGAGGGAGAGAGAGAGAGGGAGAGGGAGAGGGTGAGGGAGAGAGGGAGAGGGGGAGAGGGAGAGAGGGTTAGGGAAAGGTCGAGGGAAAGAGGGAGATCGAGAGAGGGTGAGGGAGAGGGTGAGGGAGAGAGGGAGAGAAGGGGAGAGGGACAGGGATGGGTGATGGTGAGGTCGAGAGGGAAAGGGGGAGAGTGGGAAAGGGAGAGAGGGAGAGAGAGAGAGAGAGGGAGATAGAGAGGGAGAGGGAGAGGGAGAGAGAGAGGGGAGGGAAGAGGGTGAGGGAGAGTGAGGGAGAGAGGGAGAGACAGACGGAGCAGGGAAGAGGGAGAGAGAGAGGGAGAGAGAGGGAGACGGAGAGAGGGATAACAGGTGGGAGAGGGAGAGAGGGTGAGGGAGAGAGGGAGAGGGAAAGAGAGAGGGAGAGAGATAGAGGGAGAGAGAGAGGCAGACGGGGAGAGTGAGAGGGAGAGGGAGAGAGGGAGAGTGAGAGAGGGTGAGGGAGAGGGAGAGAGAGAGAGATAGAGGGAGAGGGAGGGGGAGAGAGAGAGGTAGAAGGAGAGAGAGAGGGATAGGGTGAGCGGGAGAGGGAGGGGAGAGGGAGAGGGAGAGAGGGATAGAGAGAGGGAGAGGGGGAGAGAGAGGGAAAGGGAGAGGGGGAGGGAGAGAGAGGGAGAGAGAGAGAGAGAGAGAGGGAGGGGGAGGGGGAGGGAGAGACAGGGAGCGAGAGAGGGATAGGGAGAGAGAGAGAGAGGGGGAGGGAGAGACAGGGAGCGAGAGAGGGATAGGGAGAGAGAGAGAGAGAGGGGGGGAGGGAGAGAGGGAGGGAGAGGGAGAGGGAGAGAGAGGGAGAGAGAGAGAGAGAGGGAGAGGGAGGGGGAGGGAGAGACAGGGAGCGAGAGAGGGAGAGAGAGAGAGAGAGAGAGGGAGAGGGGGAGGGAGAGAGGGAGGGAGAGGGAGAGAGAGAGAGAGAGGGGGAGGGAGAGAGGGAGGGAGAGGGAGAGAGGGAGGGGGAGGGAGAGAGGTATAGAGCGAAAGAGAGGGAGAGGGAGAGAGAAGGAGCGGGAGCAAGGGGGAGGGAGAGAGAGGAGGGGAGAGAGGGAGAGAGAGGAAGAAGGAGAGGGAAAGGCCAGTGGGAGAGGGAGAGGAAGAGGAGGGGGAGGTGAAGAGGGAGAGGGGGATGGGGACAGGGAGAGGGAGAGGGCGAGTGGGAGAGGGAGAGGGAGGGAGGGAGAAAGAGAGGAAGGGAAGGAGAAAGAGAGGGAGAGGGAGCTCAACTCAACTCAACTCAACTCAGCTCAGCACAACTCAACTCTACTCAACATTGAACAATTCTTCCGCCGCCTTCGCCTCCGCGCCTACTTCTCCAACCAGGATTCTCGCCCACCCTCTGACGACCCCTTCTCCCCCCTCCAATACACCCCATCCATCTGGACACCCCGTGCTGGCCTCTTACCTGCCCTCGATCTCTTCATAGCCAACTGCCGCCGCGACATTAACCGCCTCAACCTCTCCACCCCTCTCACCCACTCCAACCTCTCACCCTCGGAACGTACAGCCCTCCACTCCCTCGGTTCCAACCCAACCTCACTATCACACCGGCAGACAAGGGAGGCGTGGTAGTAGTTTGGCGCACCGACCTTTACACCGCTGAGACTAAACGCCAGCTCGCGGACACCTCCTCCTACTGCCCCCTTGACCATGACCCTACCTCCCACCACCAAACCATCATCTCCCAGACCATCCATGACCTCATCACCTCAGGGGATCTCCCATCCACCGCCTCCAACCTCATAGTCCCACAACCTCGCACCGCCCGTTTCTACCTCCTGCCCAAAATCCACAAACCTGACTGCCCCGGCTGACCCATTGTCTCAGCCTGCTCCTGCCCCACCGAACTCATCTCTGCATACCTCGACACGGTCCTGTCCCCCTTAGTCCAAGAACTCCCCACCTACATTTGGGACACCATCCACGCCCTCCACCTCCTCCATGATTTTCACTTCCCCGGTCCCCAACGCCTTATCTTCACCATGGACATCCAGTCCCTGTACACCTCCATCCCCCATCACAAAGGACTCAAAGCCCTCCGCTTCTTCCTTTCCTGCCGTACCAACCAGTACCCTTCCACTGACACCCTCCTTTGACTGACTGAACTCGTCCTCACTCTGAACAACTTCTCTTTCCAATTCTCTCACTTCCTCCAAACCAAAGGAGTAGCCATTGGCACCCACATGGGCCCCAGCTGTGCCTGCCTCTTCGTAGGATATGTGGAACAGTCCATCTTCCGCAGCTACACTGGCACCACCCCCCACCTTTTCCTCCGCTACATCGATGACTGTATCGGCGCTGCCTCGTGCTCCCACGAGGAGGTTGAACAGTTCATCCACTTTACCAACACCTTCCACCCCGACCTCAAATTTACCTGGACCGTCTCAGACTCCTCCCTCCCCTTCCTAGACCTCTCCATTTCTATCTTGGGCGACCGAATCAACACGGATATTTACTATAAACCGACCGACTCCCACAGCTACCTAGACTACACCTCCTCCCACCCTGTCCCTGTAAAAACACCATCCCATATTCCCAATTGCTTTGTCTCCGTCGCATCTGCTCCCAGGAGGACCAGTTCTAATACCGAACAACCCAGATGGCCTCCTTCTTCAAGGACCGCAATATCCCCCCAGACGTGGTCGACGATGCTCTCCACCGCATCTCCTCCACTTCCTGCTCCTCCGCCCTTGAGCCCCGCCCCTCCAATCGCCACCAGGACAGAACCCCACTGGTCCTCACCTACCACCCCACCAACCTCCATGTACATCGTATCATCCATCGTCATTTCCGCCACCTCCAAACGGACCCCACCACCAGTGATATATTTCCCTCCCCTCCCCTATCAGCGTTCCGAAAAGACCATTCCCTCCGTGACTCCCTCGTCAGGTCCACACCCCCCACCATCCCAACCTCCACTCCCGGCACCTTCTCCTGCAACTGCAAGAAATGCAAAACTTGCGCCCACACCTCCCCGCTTACTTCCCTCCAAGGCCCCAAGGGATCCTTCCATATCCGCCATAAATTCACCTGCACCTCCACACACATCATTTACTGCGTCCGCTGCACCCGATGTGGCCTCCTCTATATTGGGGAGACAGGCCGCCTACTTGCGGAACGTTTCAGAGAACACTCTGGGACACCCGGACCAACCAACCCAACCACCCCGTGGCTCAACACTTCAACTCCCCCTCCCACTCCACCAAGGACATGCAGGTCCTTGGACTCCTCCATCGCCAGACCATAGCAACACGACGGTTGGAGGAAGAGCGCCTCATCTTCCGCCTGGGAACCCTCCAACCACAAGGGATGAACTCAGATTCCTCCAGTTTCCTTATTTCCCCTCCCCCCACCTTGTCTCAGTCAAATCCCTCGAACTCAGCACCGCCTTCCTAACCTACAATCTTCTTCCTGACCTCTCTGCCCCCAACCCCACTCCGGCCTATCACCCTCACCTTGACCTCCTTCCACCTATCGCATTTCCAACGCCCCTCCCCCAAGTCCCTCCTCCCTACCTTTTATCTTAGCCTGCTGGACACACTTTCCTCATTCCCGAAGAAGGGCTTATGCCTGAAACGTCGATTCTCCTGCTCCTTGGATGCTGCCTGACCTGCTGCGCTTTTCCAGCAACGCATTTTTAAGCTCTACTCAACTCAACTCAGCTCAGCACAGCTCAACTCAACTCAACACAGCTCAACTCAACTCAACACAGCTCAACTCAACTCAGTTCAACTCAGTTCAACAGAGCTCAGCTCAACTCAGTTCAACTCAACTCAACTCAGCTCAACTCAACTCAACTCAACTCAGCTCAACTCAGTTCAACTCAACTCAACACAGCTCAACTCAACTCAACTCAGCTCAACTCAACTCAACTCAACTCAACTCAACTCAGCTCAACTCAGCTCAACTCAACTTAACTCAATTCTGCTCAACTCAACTCAACTGAACTCAGCTAAGCTCAACTCAACTCACCTCAACTCACCTCACCTCACGTCAACTCAACTCAACTCAACTCAACTCTGCTCAACTCAACTCAGCTCAACTCAACTCAACTCAACTCAACTCAGCTCAACTCAGCTCAACTCAACTCACCTCAACTCACCTCACCTCACCTCAACTCAACTCAGCTCAACTCAACTCAACTCAACTCAGCTCAACTCAACTCACCTCACCTCTGCTCAACTCAACTCAACTCAACTCAGCTCAACTCAACTCAACTCAACTCAACTCAGCTCAGCTCAACTCAACTCAACTCAACTTAACTTAAGGTAAAAACAATGACTGCAGATGCTGAAAATCACACACTGGATTAGTGGTGCTGGAAAAGCACAGCAGTTCAGGCAGCATCCAACGAGCAGCGAAATCAACGTTTCGGGCAAAAGCCCTTCATCAGGAATAAAGGCAGTGAGCCTGAAGCATGGAGAGATAAGCTAGAGGAGGGTGGGGGTGGGGAGAGAGTAGCATTGAGTACAATGGGTGAGTGGGGGAGGAGATGAAGGTGATAGGTCAAGGAGGAGAGGGTGGAGTGGATAGGTGGAAAAGGAGATAGGCAGGTCGGACAAGTCAAGGAGGCAGTAACTGAGCTGGAAGTTTGAAACTAGGATGAGGTGGGGGAAGGGGAAATGAGGAAGCTGTTGAAGTCCACATTGATGCCCTGGGGTTGAAGTGTTCTGAGGCGGAAGATGAGGCGTTCTTCCTCCAGGCGTCTGGTGGTGAGGGAGCGGCGGTGAAGGAGGCCCAGGACCTCCATGTCCTCGGCAGAGTGGGAGGGGGAGTTGAAATGTTGGGCCACGGGGCGGTTTGGTTGATTGGCGCGGGTGTCCCGGAGATGTTCCCTAAAGCGCTCTGCTAGGAGGCGCCCAGTCTCCCCAATGTAGAGGAGACCACATCGGGAGCAACGGATACAATAAATGATATTGGTGGATGTGCAGGTGAAACTTTGATGGATGTGGAAGGCTCCTTTAGGGCCTTGGATAGAGGTGAGGGAGGAGGTGTGGGCACAGGTTTTACAGTTCCTGCGGTGGCAGGGGAAAGTGCCAGGATGGGAGGGTGGGTCGTAGGGGGGTGTGGACCTGACCAGGTAGTCACGGAGGGAACGGTCTTTGCGGAAGGCGGAAAGGGGTGGGGAGGGAAATATATCCCTGGTGGTGGGGTCTGTTTGGAGGTGGCGGAAATGTCGGTGGATGATTTGGTTTATGCGAAGATTGGTAGGGTGGAAGGTGAGCACCAGGGGCGTTCTGTCCTTGTTACGGTTGGAGGGGTGGGGTCTGAGGGCGGAGGTGCGGGATGTGGACGAGATGTGTTGGAGGGCATCTTTAACCACGTGGAAAGGGAAATTGTGGTCTCTAAAGAAGGAGGCCATCTGGTGTGTTCTGTGGTGGAACTGGTCCTCCTGGGAGCAGATCCGGCGGAGGCGGAGAAATTGGGAATACGGGATGGCATTTTTGCAAGAGATAGGGTGGGAAGAGGTGTAATCCAGGTAGCTATGGGAGTCGGTGGGTTTGTAAAAAATGTCAGTGGCAAGTCGGTCGTCACTAATGGAGATGGAGAGGTCCAGGAAGGGGAGGGAGGTGTCAGAGATGGTCCAGGTAAATTTAAGGTCAGAGTGGAATGTGTTGGTGAAGTTGATGAATTGCTCAACCTCCTCGCGGGAGCATGAGGTGGCGCCAATGCAGTCATCAATGTAGCGGAGGAAGAGGTGTGGAGTGGGGCCGGTGTAATTACGGAAGATCAACTGTTCTATGTAGCCAACAAAGAGACAGGCATAGCTGGGGCCCATACGTGTGCCCATGGCTACCCCTTTGGTCTGGAGTAAGTGGGAGGATTTAAAGTAGAAATTGTTAAGGGTGAGGACCAGTTCGGCCAAACAAATGAGAGTGTCGGTGGAAGGGTACTGTTGGGGACGTCTGGAAGGGAAAAAACGGAGGGCTTGGAGGCCCTGGTCATGGCGAATGGAGGTGTAGAGGGATTGGATATTCATGGTGAAGACGAGGTGTTGGGGGCCGGGGAAACGGAAGTCTTGGAGGAGGTGGAGGGCGTGGGTGGTGTCTCGAACGTATGTGGGGAGTTCCTGGACTAGGGGGGATAGGACAGTGTCGAGGTAGGTAGAGATGAGTTCAGTGGGGCAGGAGCATGCTGAGACAATGGGTCGGCCAGGGTGGTCAGGCTTGTGGATCTTGGGAAGGAGGTAGAACCGGGCAGTGCGGGGTTCCTGGACTATGAGGTTGGAAGCTGTGGGTGGGAGATCTCCTGAGGTGATGAGGTTCTGTATGGTCTGGGAGATGATGGTTTGGTGATGGGGGGTGGGGTCATGGTCGAGGGAGCAGTAGGAAGAGGTGTCCTCGAGTTGACGTTTGGCTTCAGTGGTGTAGAGGTCAGTGCGCCAGACTACCACTGCGCCCCCTTTATCCTCTGGCTTGATGGTGAGGTTGGGATTGGAGCAGAGGGATTGGAGGGCTGCGCGTTGTGAGGGTGAGAGGTTGGAGTGGGGGAGGGAGGTAGACAGGTTGAGGCGGTTAATGTCCCGGCGGCAGTTGGAAATGAAGAGGTCTAGGGCAGGTAATAGGCCAGCGCGGGGTGTCCAGGTGGATGCAGTGTGTTGGAGGTGGGCGAAGGGGTCCTCGGAAGGTGGGCGGGAGTCCTGATTGTGAAAGTAAGCTCGGAGACGGAGGCGACGGAAGAATTGTTCGATGTCACGTCGTGTATTAAATTCATTGATGCGTGGGCGGAGGGGGATGAAGGGGAGTCCTTTGCTGAGGACTGATTGTTCATCCTCAGTGAGTGGGAGGTCTGGGGGGATGGTGAAAACACGGCAGGGCCGGGAGCTGGGATCTGGTGTGGGTGTGGAGCTGGGAGTGGGGTCGGAGCCAGTACCTGGAGTGGGTGTGATGGTGGGGGGAATGGGGGTGGAGGCATGAGCAGGGGTAATGTTCCCCTCGGGGTTCTGGGGGGTGGGGAGAGTGACAGTGGGGTCAACTTAACTCAACTCAGCTCAACTCCCCTCAGCTCAACTCAATTCAACTCAACTCAACTCAACTCAACTCACCTCAACTCAACTCAACTTAACTTAACTCATCTCAGCTCAACTCACCTCAGCTCAGCTCAACTCAACTCAATTCAACTCAGCTCAACTCAACTCAACTCAACTCAACTCACCTCAACTCAACTCAACTCACCTCAACTCAACTCAATAAAACTTAACTCATCTCAGCTCAACTCACCTCAGCTCAGCTCAACTCAACTCAACTCAACTCACCTCAACTCAACTCAACTTAACTTAACTCATCTCAGCTCAACTCAACTCACCTCAACTCACCTCAACTCAACTCAACTCAACTTAACTTAACTCATCTCAGCTCAACTCACCTCAACTCAGCTCAACTCAACTCAACTCAACTCACTTCAACTCAACTCAACTTAACTTAACTCATCTCAGCTCAACTCACCTCAGCTCAGCTCAACTCAACTCAACTCAACTCAACTTAACTTAACTCAACTCAACTCAACTCAACTCAACTCAACTCAACTCACCTCAACTCAACTCAACTCAACTCAACTCACCTCAACTCAACTCAACTCAACTCTGCTCAACTCAGCTCAACTCAACTCAGCTCAACTCAACTCACCTCAACTCACCTCAACTCAACTCAACTCAACTCAACTCAACTCAGCTCAACTCAACTCAACTCAGCTCAGCTCAACTCAACTCAACTTAACTTAACTCAACTCACCTCAACTCACCTCAACTCAACTCAGCTCAACTCACCTCAACTCAGCTCAACTCAACTCAACTCAACTCACTTCAACTCAACTCAACTTAACTTAACTCATCTCAGCTCAACTCACCTCAGCTCAGCTCAACTCAACTCAACTCAACTTAACTTAACTCAACTCAACTCACCTCAACTCAACTCAACTTAACTTAACTCAACTCAACTCAACTCAACTCACCTCAACTCAACTCAACTTAACTTAACTCAACTCAACTCAACTCACCTCAACTCAACTCAACTTAACTTAACTCAACTCAACTCAACTCAACTCACCTCAACTCAACTCAACTTAACTTAACTCAACTCAACTCAACTCAACTCAACTCAACTCAACTCACCTCAACTCAACTCAACTTAACTTAACTCAACTCAACTCAACTCAACTCACCTCAACTCAACTCAACTTAACTTAACTCAACTCAACTCAACTCAACTCAACTCAACTCAACTCACCTCAACTCAACTCAACTTAACTTAACTCAACTCAACTCAACTCACCTCAACTCAACTCAACTTAACTTAACTCAACTCAACTCAACTCAACTCACCTCAACTCAACTCAACTTAACTTAACTCAACTCAACTCAACTCAACTCAACTCAACTCAACTCACCTCAACTCAACTCAACTTAACTTAACTCAACTCAACTCAACTCAACTCACCTCAACTCAACTCAACTTAACTTAACTCAACTCAACTCAACTCAACTCAACTCAACTCAACTCACCTCAACTCAACTCAACTTAACTTAACTCAACTCAACTCAACTCAACTCAACTCAACTCAACTCTGCTCAACTCAGCTCAACTCAACTCAGCTCAACTCAACTCACCTCAACTCACCTCAACTCAACTCAACTCAACTCAACTCAACTCAGCTCAACTCAACTCAACTCAGCTCAGCTCAACTCAACTCAACTTAACTTAACTCAACTCAACTCAACTCTGCTCAACTCAGCTCAACTCAACTCACCTCAACTCACCTCAACTCAACTCAACTCAACTCAACTCAACTCACCTCAACTCAACTCAACTCAACTCTGCTCAACTCAGCTCAACTCAACTCACCTCAACTCACCTCAACTCAACTCAACTCAACTCAGCTCAACTCAACTCAACTCAGCTCAGCTCACCTCAACTCAACTCAACTCAACTCAACTCAGCTCAACTCAACTCAACTCAACTCAACTCAACTCAACTCAACTCACCTCAACTCACCTCAACTCAACTCAACTCTGCTCAACTCAGCTCAACTCAACTCAACTCAGCTCAACTCAACTCAACTCAACTCAACTCAACTCAGCTCAACTCAGCTCAACTCAACTTAACTCAATTCTGCTCAACTCAACTCAACTGAACTCAGCTAAGCTCAACTCAACTCACCTCAACTCACCTCACCTCACGTCAACTCAACTCAACTCAACTCAACTCTGCTCAACTCAACTCAGCTCAACTCAACTCAACTCAACTCAACTCAGCTCAACTCAGCTCAACTCAACTCACCTCAACTCACCTCACCTCACCTCAACTCAACTCAGCTCAACTCAACTCAACTCAACTCAGCTCAACTCAACTCACCTCACCTCTGCTCAACTCAACTCAACTCAACTCAACTCAGCTCAACTCAACTCAACTCAACTCAACTCAGCTCAGCTCAACTCAACTCAACTCAACTTAACTTAAGGTAAAAACAATGACTGCAGATGCTGAAAATCACACACTGGATTAGTGGTGCTGGAAAAGCACAGCAGTTCAGGCAGCATCCAACGAGCAGCGAAATCAACGTTTCGGGCAAAAGCCCTTCATCAGGAATAAAGGCAGTGAGCCTGAAGCATGGAGAGATAAGCTAGAGGAGGGTGGGGGTGGGGAGAGAGTAGCATTGAGTACAATGGGTGAGTGGGGGAGGAGATGAAGGTGATAGGTCAAGGAGGAGAGGGTGGAGTGGATAGGTGGAAAAGGAGATAGGCAGGTCGGACAAGTCAAGGAGGCAGTAACTGAGCTGGAAGTTTGAAACTAGGATGAGGTGGGGGAAGGGGAAATGAGGAAGCTGTTGAAGTCCACATTGATGCCCTGGGGTTGAAGTGTTCTGAGGCGGAAGATGAGGCGTTCTTCCTCCAGGCGTCTGGTGGTGAGGGAGCGGCGGTGAAGGAGGCCCAGGACCTCCATGTCCTCGGCAGAGTGGGAGGGGGAGTTGAAATGTTGGGCCACGGGGCGGTTTGGTTGATTGGCGCGGGTGTCCCGGAGATGTTCCCTAAAGCGCTCTGCTAGGAGGCGCCCAGTCTCCCCAATGTAGAGGAGACCACATCGGGAGCAACGGATACAATAAATGATATTGGTGGATGTGCAGGTGAAACTTTGATGGATGTGGAAGGCTCCTTTAGGGCCTTGGATAGAGGTGAGGGAGGAGGTGTGGGCACAGGTTTTACAGTTCCTGCGGTGGCAGGGGAAAGTGCCAGGATGGGAGGGTGGGTCGTAGGGGGGTGTGGACCTGACCAGGTAGTCACGGAGGGAACGGTCTTTGCGGAAGGCGGAAAGGGGTGGGGAGGGAAATATATCCCTGGTGGTGGGGTCTGTTTGGAGGTGGCGGAAATGTCGGTGGATGATTTGGTTTATGCGAAGATTGGTAGGGTGGAAGGTGAGCACCAGGGGCGTTCTGTCCTTGTTACGGTTGGAGGGGTGGGGTCTGAGGGCGGAGGTGCGGGATGTGGACGAGATGTGTTGGAGGGCATCTTTAACCACGTGGAAAGGGAAATTGTGGTCTCTAAAGAAGGAGGCCATCTGGTGTGTTCTGTGGTGGAACTGGTCCTCCTGGGAGCAGATCCGGCGGAGGCGGAGAAATTGGGAATACGGGATGGCATTTTTGCAAGAGATAGGGTGGGAAGAGGTGTAATCCAGGTAGCTATGGGAGTCGGTGGGTTTGTAAAAAATGTCAGTGGCAAGTCGGTCGTCACTAATGGAGATGGAGAGGTCCAGGAAGGGGAGGGAGGTGTCAGAGATGGTCCAGGTAAATTTAAGGTCAGAGTGGAATGTGTTGGTGAAGTTGATGAATTGCTCAACCTCCTCGCGGGAGCATGAGGTGGCGCCAATGCAGTCATCAATGTAGCGGAGGAAGAGGTGTGGAGTGGGGCCGGTGTAATTACGGAAGATCAACTGTTCTATGTAGCCAACAAAGAGACAGGCATAGCTGGGGCCCATACGTGTGCCCATGGCTACCCCTTTGGTCTGGAGTAAGTGGGAGGATTTAAAGTAGAAATTGTTAAGGGTGAGGACCAGTTCGGCCAAACAAATGAGAGTGTCGGTGGAAGGGTACTGTTGGGGACGTCTGGAAGGGAAAAAACGGAGGGCTTGGAGGCCCTGGTCATGGCGAATGGAGGTGTAGAGGGATTGGATATTCATGGTGAAGACGAGGTGTTGGGGGCCGGGGAAACGGAAGTCTTGGAGGAGGTGGAGGGCGTGGGTGGTGTCTCGAACGTATGTGGGGAGTTCCTGGACTAGGGGGGATAGGACAGTGTCGAGGTAGGTAGAGATGAGTTCAGTGGGGCAGGAGCATGCTGAGACAATGGGTCGGCCAGGGTGGTCAGGCTTGTGGATCTTGGGAAGGAGGTAGAACCGGGCAGTGCGGGGTTCCTGGACTATGAGGTTGGAAGCTGTGGGTGGGAGATCTCCTGAGGTGATGAGGTTCTGTATGGTCTGGGAGATGATGGTTTGGTGATGGGGGGTGGGGTCATGGTCGAGGGAGCAGTAGGAAGAGGTGTCCTCGAGTTGACGTTTGGCTTCAGTGGTGTAGAGGTCAGTGCGCCAGACTACCACTGCGCCCCCTTTATCCTCTGGCTTGATGGTGAGGTTGGGATTGGAGCAGAGGGATTGGAGGGCTGCGCGTTGTGAGGGTGAGAGGTTGGAGTGGGGGAGGGAGGTAGACAGGTTGAGGCGGTTAATGTCCCGGCGGCAGTTGGAAATGAAGAGGTCGAGGGCAGGTAATAGGCCAGCGCGGGGTGTCCAGGTGGATGCAGTGTGTTGGAGGTGGGCGAAGGGGTCCTTGGAAGGTGGGCGGGAGTCCTGATTGTGAAAGTAAGCTCGGAGACGGAGGCGACGGAAGAATTGTTCGATGTCACGTCGTGTATTAAATTCATTGATGCGTGGGCGGAGGGGGATGAAGGGGAGTCCTTTGCTGAGGACTGATTGTTCATCCTCAGTGAGTGGGAGGTCTGGGGGGATGGTGAAAACACGGCAGGGCCGGGAGCTGGGATCTGGTGTGGGTGTGGAGCTGGGAGTGGGGTCGGAGCCAGTACCTGGAGTGGGTGTGATGGTGGGGGGAATGGGGGTGGAGGCATGAGCAGGGGTAATGTTCCCCTCGGGGTTCTGGGGGGTGGGGAGAGTGACAGTGGGGTCAACTTAACTCAACTCAGCTCAACTCCCCTCAGCTCAACTCAATTCAACTCAACTCAACTCAACTCAACTCACCTCAACTCAACTCAACTTAACTTAACTCATCTCAGCTCAACTCACCTCAGCTCAGCTCAACTCAACTCAATTCAACTCAGCTCAACTCAACTCAACTCAACTCAACTCACCTCAACTCAACTCAACTCACCTCAACTCAACTCAATAAAACTTAACTCATCTCAGCTCAACTCACCTCAGCTCAGCTCAACTCAACTCAACTCAACTCACCTCAACTCAACTCAACTTAACTTAACTCATCTCAGCTCAACTCAACTCACCTCAACTCACCTCAACTCAACTCAACTCAACTTAACTTAACTCATCTCAGCTCAACTCACCTCAACTCAGCTCAACTCAACTCAACTCAACTCACTTCAACTCAACTCAACTTAACTTAACTCATCTCAGCTCAACTCACCTCAGCTCAGCTCAACTCAACTCAACTCAACTCAACTTAACTTAACTCAACTCAACTCAACTCAACTCAACTCAACTCAACTCACCTCAACTCAACTCAACTCAACTCAACTCACCTCAACTCAACTCAACTCAACTCTGCTCAACTCAGCTCAACTCAACTCAGCTCAACTCAACTCACCTCAACTCACCTCAACTCAACTCAACTCAACTCAACTCAACTCAGCTCAACTCAACTCAACTCAGCTCAGCTCAACTCAACTCAACTTAACTTAACTCAACTCACCTCAACTCACCTCAACTCAACTCAGCTCAACTCACCTCAACTCAGCTCAACTCAACTCAACTCAACTCACTTCAACTCAACTCAACTTAACTTAACTCATCTCAGCTCAACTCACCTCAGCTCAGCTCAACTCAACTCAACTCAACTTAACTTAACTCAACTCAACTCACCTCAACTCAACTCAACTTAACTTAACTCAACTCAACTCAACTCAACTCACCTCAACTCAACTCAACTTAACTTAACTCAACTCAACTCAACTCACCTCAACTCAACTCAACTTAACTTAACTCAACTCAACTCAACTCAACTCACCTCAACTCAACTCAACTTAACTTAACTCAACTCAACTCAACTCAACTCAACTCAACTCAACTCACCTCAACTCAACTCAACTTAACTTAACTCAACTCAACTCAACTCAACTCACCTCAACTCAACTCAACTTAACTTAACTCAACTCAACTCAACTCAACTCAACTCAACTCAACTCACCTCAACTCAACTCAACTTAACTTAACTCAACTCAACTCAACTCAACTCAACTCAACTCAACTCTGCTCAACTCAGCTCAACTCAACTCAGCTCAACTCAACTCACCTCAACTCACCTCAACTCAACTCAACTCAACTCAACTCAACTCAGCTCAACTCAACTCAACTCAGCTCAGCTCAACTCAACTCAACTTAACTTAACTCAACTCAACTCAACTCTGCTCAACTCAGCTCAACTCAACTCACCTCAACTCACCTCAACTCAACTCAACTCAACTCAACTCAACTCACCTCAACTCAACTCAACTCAACTCTGCTCAACTCAGCTCAACTCAACTCACCTCAACTCACCTCAACTCAACTCAACTCAACTCAGCTCAACTCAACTCAACTCAGCTCAGCTCACCTCAACTCAACTCAACTCAACTCAACTCAGCTCAACTCAACTCAACTCAACTCAACTCAACTCAACTCAACTCACCTCAACTCACCTCAACTCAACTCAACTCTGCTCAACTCAGCTCAACTCAACTCAACTCACCTCAACTCAACTCAACTCAACTCAACTCTGCTCAACTCAACTCAACTCAGCTCAGCTCACCTCAACTCAACTCAACTCAACTCAACTCAGCTCAACTCAACTCAACTCAACTCAACTCAACTCAACTCAACTCACCTCAACTCACCTCAACTCAACTCAACTCTGCTCAACTCAGCTCAACTCAACTCAACTCACCTCAACTCAACTCAACTCAACTCAACTCTGCTCAACTCAGCTCAACTCAACTCACCTCAACTCAACTCAACTCAGCTCAACTCAACTCAACTCAGCTCAACTCAACTCAACTCAGCTCAGCTCAACTCAACTCAACTCAACTTAACTTAACTCAACTCAGCTCAACTCACCTCAGCTCAGCTCAACTCAACTTAACTCAACTCACCTCAACTCAACTCAACTTAACTAACTCAACTCAGCTCAACTCAACTCACCTCAACTCAACTCAACTCAACTCAACTCTGCTCAACTCAGCTCAACTCAACTCACCTCAACTCACCTCAACTCAACTCAACTCAACTCAACTCAACTCAGCTCAACTCACCTCAGCTCAGCTCAACTCAACTTAACTCAACTCACCTCAACTCAACTCAACTTAACTAACTCAACTCAGCTCAACTCAACTCACCTCAACTCAACTCAACTCAACTCAACTCTGCTCAACTCAGCTCAACTCAACTCACCTCAACTCACCTCAACTCAACTCAACTCAACTCAACTCAACTCAGCTCAACTCAACTCAACTCAGCTCAACTCACCTCAACTCAACTCAACTTAACTTATCTCAGCTCAACTCACCTCAGCTCAGCTGAACTCAACTCAACTCAACTCAGCTCAGCTCAACTCACCTCAACTCAACTCAACTTAACTAACTCAACTCAGCTCAACTCAACTCACCTCAACTCAACTCAACTCAACTCAACTCTGCTCAACTCAGCTCAACTCAACTCACCTCAACTCACCTCAACTCAACTCAACTCAACTCAACTCAACTCAGCTCAACTCAACTCAACTCAGCTCAACTCACCTCAACTCAACTCAACTTAACTTATCTCAGCTCAACTCACCTCAGCTCAGCTGAACTCAACTCAACTCAACTCACCTCAACTCAACTCAACTCAACTCAACTCAACTCAACTCAACTCAACTCAACTCACCTCACCTCAACTCAACTCAACTCAACTCAACTCACCTCAACTCAACTCAACTCAACTCAACTCAACTCAACTCAACTCACCTCAACTCAACTCAACTCAACTCAACTCAACTCAACTTAACTTAACTCAACTCAACTCAACTCAACTCACCTCAACTCAACTCAACTCAACTCACCTCAACTCAACTCAACTCAACTCACCTCAACTCAACTCAACTCAACTCAACTCAACTCAACTCAACTCACCTCAACTCAACTCAACTCAACTCACCTCAACTCAACTCAACTCAACTCAACTCAACTCAACTTAACTTAACTCAACTCAACTCAACTCAACTCACCTCAACTCAACTCAACTCAACTCAACTCAACTCAACTCAACTCACCTCAACTCAACTCAACTCAACTCAACTCAACTCACCTCAACTCAGCTCAACTCAACTCAACTCACCTCAACTCACCTCAACTCAACTCAACTCAACTCAACTTAACTTAACTCAACTCAACTCAACTCAACTCAACTCAACTCAACTCAACTCACCTCAACTCAACTCAACTCAACTCTGCTCAACTCAACTCAACTCAACTCAACTCAACTCAACTTAACTTAACTCGACTCAACTCAACTCAACTCAACTCACCTCAACTCAACTCAACTCAACTCAACTCTGCTCAACTCAGCTCAACTCAACTCACCTCAACCCACCTCAACTCAACTCAACTCAACTCAACTCAGCTCAACTCAACTCAACTCAGCTCAGCTCAACTCAACTCAACTCAACTTAACTTAACTCAACTCAGCTCAACTCACCTCAGCTCAGCTCAACTCAACTTAACTCAACTCAACTCAACTTAACTAACTCAACTCAGCTCAACTCAACTCATCTCAGCTCAACTCACCTCAGCTCAGCTCAACTCAGCTCAACTCACCTCAGCTCAGCTCAACTCAACTTAACTCAACTCACCTCAACTCAACTCACCTCTACTCAACTCAGCTCAACTCAACTCAACTCAGCTCAACTCACCTCAGCTCAACTCAACTCAACTCAACTCAACTCAACTCAACTTAACTTAACTCAACTCAGCTCAACTCACCTCAGCTCAGCTCAACTCAACTCAATTCAACACAGCTCAACTCAGCTCAACTCAACTCAACTCAACTTAACTTAACTCAACTCAACTCAACTCACCTCAACTCAACTCAACTTAACTTAACTCATCTCAGCTCAACTCACCTCAGCTCAGCTCAACTCAACTCAACTCAACTCAACTCAACTCAACTTAACTTAACTCATCTCAGCTCAACTCACCTCAGCTCAGCTCAACTCAACTCAACTCAACTCAACTTAACTTAACTCATCTCAGCTCAACTCACCTCAGCTCAGCTCAACTCAACTCAACTCAACTCAACTCACCTCAACTCAACTCAACTTAACTTAACTCATCTCAGCTCAACTCACCTCAGCTCAGCTCAACTCAACTCAACTCAACTCAACTCAACTCAACTTAACTTAACTCATCTCAGCTCAACTCACCTCAGCTCAGCTCAACTCAACTCAACTCAACTCAACTTAACTTAACTCATCTCAGCTCAACTCACCTCAGCTCAGCTCAACTCAACTCAACTGAACTCAACTCACCTCAACTGAACTCAACTCAACTTAACTTAACTCATCTCAGCTCAACTCACCTCATCTCAGCTCAACTCACCTCAGCTCAGCTCAACTCAACTCAACTCAACTCAACTTAACTTAACTCATCTCAGCTCAACTCACCTCATCTCAGCTCAACTCAACTCAACTCAACTCAACTCAACTCAACTTAACTTAACTCATCTCAGCTCAACTCACCTCAGCTCAGCTCAACTCAACTCAACTCAACTCAACTCACCTCAACTCAACTCAACTTAACTTAACTCATCTCAGCTCAACTCACCTCAGCTCAGCTCAACTCAACCCAACTCAACTCAACTCAACTCAACTCGACTCGACTCGACTCAACTCAACTCAACTCACCTCAACTCAACTCAACTTAACTTAACTCATCTCAGCTCAACTCAGCTCAGCTCAGCTCAACTCAACTCAGCTCAACTCAACTCAACTCAACTCACCTCAACTCAACTCAACTCAACTCAACTCAACTCAGCTCAACTCAACTCAACTCAGATCAGCTCAACTCAACTCAACTTAACTTAACTCAACTCAGCTCAACTCACCTCAGCTCAGCTCAGCTCAACTCAACTCAACTCAACTCAACTCAACTCAACTCAACTTAACTTAACTCAACTCAGCTCAACTCACCTCAGCTCAGCTCAACTCAACTCAACTCAACTCAACTCAACTCACCTCAACTCAACTCAACTTAACTTAACTCATCTCAGCTCAACTCACCTCAGCTCAGCTCAACTCAGCTCAACTCAACTTAACTCAACTCACCTCAACTCAACTCAACTCACCTCTACTCAACTCAGCTCAACTCAACTCAACTCATCTCAGCTCAACTCACCTCAGCTCAGCTCAACTCAACTCAACTCAACTCAACTCAACTCAACTCAACTCAACTTAACTTAACTCAACTCAGCTCAACTCACCTCAGCTCAGCTCAACTCAACTCAATTCAACACAGCTCAACTCAGCTCAACTCAACTCAACTCAACTTAACTTAACTCAACTCAACTCAACTCAACTCAACTCACCTCAACTCAACTCAACTTAACTTAACTCATCTCAGCTCAACTCACCTCAGCTCAGCTCAACTCAACTCAACTCAACTCAACTCAACTCACCTCAACTCAACTCAACATAACTTAACTCATCTCAGCTCAACTCACCTCAGCTCAGCTCAACTCAACCCAACTCAACTTAACTCAACTCAACTCAACTCACCTCAACTCAACTCAACTTAACTTAACTCATCTCAGCTCAACTCACCTCAGCTCAGCTCAACTCAGCTCAACTCAACTTAACTCAACTCACCTCAACTCAACTCAACTCACCTCTACTCAACTCAACTCACCTCAACTCAACTCAACTTAACTTAACTCATCTCAGCTCAACTCACCTCAGCTCAGCTCAACTCAACTCAACTCAACTTAACTCAACTCAACTCAACTCAACTTAACTCAACTCAACTCAACTCAACTCAACTCAACTCAACTCAACTCAACTCAACTTAACTTAACTCATCTCAGCTCAACTCACCTCAGCTCAGCTCAACTCAACCCAACTCAACTTAACTCAACTCAACTCAACTCACCTCAACTCAACTCAACTTAACTTAACTCATCTCAGCTCAACTCACCTCAGCTCAGCTCAACTCAACTCAACTCAACTCACCTCAACTCAACTCAACTTAACTTAACTCATCTCAGCTCAACTCACCTCAGCTCAGCTCAACTCAACTCAACTCAACTCACCTCAACTCAACTCAACTTAACTTAACTCATCTCAGCTCAACTCACCTCAGCTCAGCTCAACTCAACTCAACTCAACTCACCTCAACTCAACTCAACTTAACTTAACTCATCTCAGCTCAACTCACCTCAGCTCAGCTCAACTCAACTCAACTCAACTCAACTCACCTCAACTCAACTCAACTTAACTTAACTCATCTCAGCTCAACTCACCTCAGCTCAGCTCAACTCAACCCAACTCAACTTAACTCAACTCAACTCAACTCACCTCAACTCAACTCAACTTAACTTAACTCATCTCAGCTCAACTCACCTCAGCTCAGCTCAACTCAACTCAGCTCAACTCAACTCAACTCAACTTAACTTAACTCAACTCAACTCACCTCAACTCAACTCAACTCAACTCAGCTCAACTCAACTCAACTCAACTCTGCTCAACTCAGCTCAACTCAACTCACCTCAACTCACCTCAACTCAACTCACCTCAACTCAACTCAACTTAACTTAACTCATCTCAGCTCAACTCACCTCAGCTCAGCTCAACTCAACTCAACTCAACTCAACTCAGCTCAACTCAACTTAACTTAACTCAACTCGACTCAACTCACCTCAACTCACCTCAACTCAACTCAACTCAACCTAACTTAACTTAACTCAACTCAACTCAACTCAACTCAACTCAACTCAACTCACCTCAACTCAACTCAACTCAACTCAACTCAACTCAACTCTGCTCAACTCAGCTCAACTCAACTCACCTCAACTAACCTCAACTCAACTCAACTCAACTTAACTTAACTTAACTCAACTCAGCTCAACTCACCTCAGCTCAGCTCAACTCAACTCAACTCAACTCAACTCTGCTCAACTCATCTCAGCTCAACTCATCTCAGCTCAACTCACCTCAGCTCAGCTCAACTCAACTCAACTCAACTCACCTCAACTCAACTCAACTTAACTTAACTCATCTCAGCTCAACTCACCTCAGCTCAGCTCAACTCAACTCAACTCAACTTAACTTAACTCAACTCAACTCAACTCAGCTCAACTCACCTCAGCTCAGCTCAACTCAACTCAACTCAACTCAACTCTGCTCAACTCATCTCAGCTCAACTCATCTCAGCTCAACTCATCTCAGCTCAACTCACCTCACCTCAGCTCAGCTCAACTCAACTCAACTCAACTCACCTCAACTCAACTTAACTCATCTCAGCTCAACTCACCTCAGCTCAGCTCAACTCAACTCAACTCAACTCAGCTCAACTCAACTCAACTTAACTTAACTGAACACAACTCACCTCAACTCAACTCAACTCAACTCAACTCAACTCAACTCAACTCTGCTCAACTCAACTCAACTCAACTCAACTCAACTCAACTCAACTCAGCTCAGCTCAACTCAACTCAACTTAACTTAACTCAACTCAGCTCAACTCACCTCAGCTCAGCTCAACTCAACTCAATTCAACTCAGCTCAACTCAACTCAACTCAACTCAACTTAACTTAACACAACTCAACTCAACTCACCTCAACTCAACTCAACTTAACTTAACTCATCTCAGCTCAACTCACCTCAGCTCAGCTCAACTCAAATCAACTCAACTTAACTCAACTCAACTCAACTCAACTCAACTTAACTTAACTCATCTCAGCTCAACTCACCTCAGCTCAGCTCAACTCAACTCAACTCAACTTAACTCAACTCAACTCAACTCAACTCAACTTAACTTAACTCATCTCAGCTCAACTCACCTCAGCTCAGCTCAACTCACCTCAGCTCAGCTCAACTCAACTCAACTCAACTCAGCTCAACTCAACTCAACTTAACTCAACTCAACTCAACTCAACTCAACTCAACTCAACTCACCTCAACTTAACTTAACTCATCTCAGCTCAACTCACCTCAGCTCAGCTCAACTCAACTCAACTCAACTCAACTCAACTCAACTCAACTCAACTCAACTCAACTTAACTTAACTCATCTCAGCTCAACTCACCTCAGCTCAGCTCAACTCAACTCAACTCAGCTCAACTCAACTCAACTTAACTTAACTCAACTCAACTCAACTCAACTCAACTCAACTCACCTCAACTCAACTCAACTCAACTCACCTCAACTCAACTCAACTCAACTCACCTCAACTCAACTCAGCTCAACTCAACTCACCTCAACTCAACTCAACTCAGCTCAACACAACTCAACTCAGCTCAGCTCAACTCAACTCAACTTAACTAAACTCAACTCAACTCAACTCTGCTCAACTCAGCTCAACTCAGCTCAACTCAACTCACCTCAACTCAACTCAACTCAACTCAGCTCAACTCAACTCAACTCAGCTCAGCTCAACTCAACTCAACTTAACTTAACTCAACTCAACTCAACTCAACTCTGCTCAACTCAGCTCAACTCAACTCAACTCAGATCAGCTCAACTCAACTCAACTTAACTTAACTCAACTCAGCTCAACTCACCTCAGCTCAGCTCAACTCAATTCAACTCAGCTCAACTCAGCTCAACTCAACTCACCTCAGCTCAGCTCAACTCAACTCAACTCAACTCAACTCAACTCAACTCACCTCAACTCAACTCAACTTAACTTAACTCATCTCAGCTCAACTCACCTCAGCTCAGCTCAACTCAGCTCAACTCAACTTAACTCAACTCACCTCAACTCAACTCAACTCACCTCTACTCAACTCAGCTCAACTCAACTCACCTCATCTCAGCTCAACTCACCTCAGCTCAGCTCAACTCAACTCAACTCAGCTCAACTCACCTCAGCTCAGCTCAACTCAGCTCAACTCAGCTCAACTCAACTCAACTCACCTCAACTCAACTCAACTCAACTCAACTTAACTTAACTCATCTCAGCTCAACTCACCTCAGCTCAGCTCAACTCAACTCAATTCAACACAGCTCAACTCAGCTCAACTCAACTCAACTCAACTCAGCTCAACTCACCTCAGCTCAGCTCAACTCAACTCAACTCAACTCAACTCAACTCAACTCTGCTCAACTCAGCTCAACTCAGCTCAACTCAACTCAACTCACCTCAACTCAACTCAACTCAACTCAACTCAACTCAGCTCAACTCAACTCAACTCAGCTCAGCTCAACTCACCTCAACTCACCTCAACTCAACTCAACTCAACTCACCTCAGCTCAGCTCAACTCAGCTCAGCTCAACTCAACTCACCTCAACTCAACTCAACTCAACTCAACTCAACTTAACTTAACTCAACTCAGCTCAACTCACCTCAGCTCAGCTCAACTCAACTCAATTCAACACAGCTCAACTCAGCTCAACTCAACTCAACTCAACTTAACTTAACTCAACTCAACTCAACTCACCTCAACTCAACTCAACTTAACTTAACTCATCTCAGCTCAACTCACCTCAGCTCAGCTCAACTCACCTCAGCTCAGCTCAACTCAACTCAACTCAACTCTGCTCAACTCAACTCAACTCAACTCAACTCAACTCAACTCACCTCAACTCAACTCAACTTAACTTAACTCATCTCAGCTCAACTCACCTCAGCTCAGCTCAACTCACCTCAGCTCAGCTCAACTCAACTCAACTCAACTCAGCTCAACTCAACTCAACTCAACTCAACTCAACTCAACTCAACTCACCTCAACTCAACTCAACTTAACTTAACTCATCTCAGCTCAACTCACCTCAGCTCAGCTCAACTCACCTCAGCTCAGCTCAACTCAACTCAACTCAACTCAGCTCAACTCAACTCAACTCAACTCAACTCAGCTCAACTCAACTCAACTTAACTCAACTCAACTTAACTTAACTCAACTCAACTCACCTCAACTCAACTCAACTTAACTTAACTCATCTCAGCTCAACTCACCTCAGCTCAGCTCAACTCACCTCAGCTCAGCTCAACTCAACTCAACTCAACTCAGCTCAACTCAACTCAACTCAACTCAACTCAACTCAGCTCAACTCAACTCAACTCAACTCAACTCAACTCAACTCACCTCAACTCAACTCAACTTAACTTAACTCATCTCAGCTCAACTCACCTCAGCTCAGCTCAACTCACCTCAGCTCAGCTCAACTCAACTCAACTCAACTCTGCTCAACTCAACTCAACTCAACTCAACTCAACTCAACTCACCTCAACTCAACTCAACTTAACTTAACTCATCTCAGCTCAACTCACCTCAGCTCAGCTCAACTCACCTCAGCTCAGCTCAACTCAACTCAACTCAACTCAGCTCAACTCAACTCAACTCAACTCAACTCAACTCAACTCAACTCAACTCAACTCAACTCACCTCAACTCAACTCAACTTAACTTAACTCATCTCAGCTCAACTCACCTCAGCTCAGCTCAACTCACCTCAGCTCAGCTCAACTCAACTCAACTCAACTCAGCTCAACTCAACTCAACTCAACTCAACTCAGCTCAACTCAACTCAACTTAACTCAACTCAACTTAACTTAACTCAACTCAACTCACCTCAACTCAACTCAACTTAACTTAACTCATCTCAGCTCAACTCACCTCAGCTCAGCTCAACTCACCTCAGCTCAGCTCAACTCAACTCAACTCAACTCAGCTCAACTCAACTCAACTCAACTCAACTCAACTCAGCTCAACTCAACTCAACTTAACTTAACTCAACTCAACTCAACTCAACTCAACTCAACTCAACTTAACTTAACTCATCTCAGCTCAACTCACCTCAGCTCAGCTCAACTCACCTCAGCTCAGCTCAACTCAACTCAACTCAACTCAGCTCAACTCAACTCAACTCAACTCAACTCAACTCAACTCAACTCAACTTAACTTAACTTAACTCAACTCAACTCAACTCACCTCAGCTCAGCTCAACTCAACTCAACTCAGCTCAGCTCAACTCAACTCAACTCAACTCAACTTAACTCAACTCAACTCAACTCAACTCAGCTCAGCTCAACTCAACTCAACTCAACTCAACTCAACTCAACTCACCTCAACTCAACTCAACTTAACTTAACTCAACTCAACTCAACTCAACTCAACTCAACTCAACTCAACTCAACTCAACTCAACTCAGCTCAACTCAACTCAACTCAACTCAACTCAACTCAACTCAACTCACCTCAACTTAACTTAACTCAACTCAACTCACCTCAGCTCAGCTCAACTCAACTCAACTCAACTCAGCTCAACTCAACTCAACTCAACTCAACTCAACTCAACTCAACTTAACTCAACTCAACTCAACTCAACTCAACTCAACTCAACTTAACTCAACTCAACTCAACTCACCTCAGCTCAGCTCAACTCAACTCAACTCAACTCAGCTCAACTCAACTCAACTCAACTCAACTTAACTCAACTCAACTCAACTTAACTCAACTCAACTCAACTCAACTCAACTCAACTCACCTCAGCTCAGCTCAACTCAACTCAACTCAACTCAGCTCAACTCAACTCAACTCAACTTAACTCAACTCAACTCAACTCAACTCAACTCAACTCAACTCAACTCAACTTAACTTAACTCAACTCAACTCAACTCACCTCAGCTCAGCTCAACTCAACTCAACTCAACTCAGCTCAACTCAACTCAACTCAACTTAACTTAACTCAACTCAACTCAACTCAACTCAACTCAACTTAACTCAACTCAACTCAACTCAACTCACCTCAGCTCAGCTCAACTCAACTCAACTCAACTCAGCTCAACTCAACTCAACTCAACTTAACTTAACTCAACTCAACTCAACTCAACTCAACTCAACTCAACTCAACTCAACTTAACTCAACTCAACTCAACTCAACTCACCTCAGCTCAGCTCAACTCAACTCAACTCAACTCAGCTCAACTCAACTCAACTCAACTTAACTCAACTCAACTCAACTCAACTTAACTCAACTCAACTCAACTCAACTCACCTCAGCTCAGCTCAACTCAACTCAACTCAACTCAGCTCAACTCAACTCAACTCAACTTAACTTAACTCAACTCAACTCAACTCAACTCAACTCAACTCAACTCAACTCAACTTAACTCAACTCAACTCAACTCAACTCACCTCAGCTCAGCTCAACTCAACTCAACTCAACTCAGCTCAACTCAACTCAACTCAACTCAACTTAACTCAACTCAACTCAACTCAACTTAACTCAACTCAACTCAACTCAACTCAACTCACCTCAGCTCAGCTCAACTCAACTCAACTCAACTCAGCTCAACTCAACTCAACTCAACTTAACTTAACTCAACTCAACTCAACTCAACTCAACTTAACTCAACTCAACTCAACTCACCTCAACTCAACTCAACTTAACTTAACTCATCTCAGCTCAACTCACCTCAGCTCAGCTCAACTCACCTCAGCTCAGCTCAACTCAACTCAACTCAACTCAGCTCAACTCAACTCAACTCAGCTCAGCTCAACTCAACTCAACTCACCTCAACTCAACTCAACTTAACTTAACTCATCTCAGCTCAACTCACCTCAGCTCAGCTCAACTCACCTCAGCTCAGTTCAACTCAACTCAACTCAACTCAGCTCAACTCAACTCAACTTAACTTAACTTAACTCAACTCAACTCAACTCACCTCAACTCAACTCAACTTAACTTAACTCATCTCAGCTCAACTCACCTCAGCTCAGCTCAACTCACCTCAGCTCAGCTCAACTCAACTCAACTCAACTCAGCTCAACTCAACTCAGCTCAGCTCAACTCAACTCAACTCAACTTAACTTAACTCATCTCAGCTCAACTCACCTCAGCTCAGCTCAACTCACCTCAGCTCAGCTCAACTCAACTCAACTCAACTCAGCTCAACTCAACTCAACTCACCTCAACTCAACTCAACTTAACTTAACTCATCTCAGCTCAACTCACCTCAGCTCAGCTCAACTCACCTCAGCTCAGCTTAACTCAACTCAACTCAACTCAGCTCAACTCAACTCAACTTAACTTAACTTAACTCAACTCAACTCAACTCACCTCAACTCAACTCAACTTAACTTAACTCATCTCAGCTCAACTCACCTCAGCTCAGCTCAACTCACCTCAGCTCAGCTCAACTCAACTCAACTCAACTCAACTCAGCTCAACTCAACTCAACTCAGCTCAGCTCAACTCAACTCAACTCACCTCAACTCAACTCAACTTAACTTAACTCATCTCAGCTCAACTCACCTCAGCTCAACTCACCTCAGCTCAGCTCAACTCAACTCAACTCAACTCAGCTCAACTCAACTCAACTTAACTTAACTTAACTCAACTCAACTCAACTCACCTCAACTCAACTCAACTTAACTTAACTCATCTCAGCTCAACTCACCTCAGCTCAGCTCAACTCAACTCAACTCAACTCAGCTCAACTCAACTCAACTTAACTTAACTCAACTCAACTCAACTCAACTCAACTCAACTTAACTTAACTCATCTCAGCTCAACTCTGCTCAACTCAGCTCAACTCAACTCACCTCAACTCACCTCAACTCAACTCAACTCAACTTAACTTAACTCATCTCAGCTCAACTCACCTCAGCTCAGCTCAACTCAACTCAACTCAACTCACCTCAACTCAACTCAACTTAACTTAACTCATCTCAGCTCAACTCACCTCAGCTCAGCTCAACTCAACTCAACTCAGCTCAACTCAACTCAACTTAACTTAATTCAACTCAACTCACCTCAACTCAACTCCACTCAACTTAACTTAACTCAACTCAACTCAACTCAACTCAACTCAACTCACCTCAACTCAACTCACCTCTGCTCAACTCAGCTCAACTCAACTCACCTCAACTCACCTCAACTCAACTCAACTCAACTCAACTCAACTCAACTCAACTCAACTCAGCTCAGCTCAACTCAACTCAACTTAACTTAACTCAACTCAACTCAACACTGCTCAACTCAGCTCAACTCAACTCACCTCAACTCACCTCAACTCAACTCAACTCACCTCAACTCAACTCAACTCAACTCTGCTCAACTCAGCTCAACTCAACTCACCTCAACTCACCTCAACTCAACTCAACTCAACTCAACTCAACTCAGCTCAACTCAACTCAACTCAGCTCAGCTCAACTCAACTCAACTCAACTTAACTCAACTCAACTCAACTCTGCTCAACTCAGCTCAACTCAACTCACCTCAACTCACCTCAACTCAACTCAACTCAACTCAGCTCAACTCAACTCAACTCAGCTCAGCTCAACTCAACTCACCTCAACTCAACTCAACTCAGCTCAGCTCAACTCACCTCAACTTAACTCAACTCAACTCAGCTCAACTCAACTCAACTCAGCTCAGCTCAACTCAACTCAACTCAACTCAGCTCAGCTCAACTCACCTCAACTCAACTCAACTCAACTCAGCTCAACTCAACTCAGCTCAACTCAACTCAACTCAACTCACCTCAATTCAACTCAACTCAACTCAACTCAACTCAACTCAACTCACCTCAACTCAACTCAACTCAACTCAACTCTGCTCAACTCAGCTCAACTCAACTCACCTCAACTCACCTCAACTCAACTCAACTCAACTCAACTCACCTCAACTCAACTCAACTCAACTCAACTTAACTCGACTCAACTCAACTCAACTCAACTCACCTCAACTCAACTCAACTCAACTCAACTCAACTCAGCTCAACTCAACTCAACTCAACTCAGCTCAACTCAACTCAACTTAACTTAACTCAATTCAACTCACCTCAACTCAACTCAACTCAACTCAACTCACCTCAACTCAACTCAACTCTGCTCAACTCAGCTCAACTCAACTCACCTCAACTCAACTCAACTCAGCTCAACTCAACTCAACTCAGCTCAACTCAACTCAACTCAGCTCAGCTCAACTCAACTCAACTCAACTTAACTTAACTCAACTCAACTCAACTCAACTCAACTCAACTCAACTCAGCTCAACTCACCTCAGCTCAGCTCAACTCAGCTCAACTCAACTCAACTCAACTTAACTTAACTCAACTCAACTCAACTCAACTCACCTCAACTCAACTCAACTCAACTTAACTTAACTCAACTCAGCTCAACTCACCTCAGCTCAGCTCAACTCAACTTAACTCAACTCACCTCAACTCAACTCAACTTAACTAACTCAACTCAGCTCAACTCAACTCACCTCAACTCAACTCAACCCAACTCTGCTCAACTCAGCTCAACTCAACTCACCTCAACTCACCTCAACTCAACTCAACTCAACTCAACTCAGCTCAACTCATCTCAGCTCAACTCACCTCAGCTCAGCTCAACTCAGCTCAACTCAACTCAGCTCAACTCAACTCAACTCAACTTAACTTAACTCAACTCAACTCAACTCAACTCACCTCAACTCAACTCAACTCAACTCAACTTAACTTAACTCAACTCAACTCAACTCACCTCAACTCAACTCAACTCTGCTCAACTCTGCTCAACTCAGCTCAACTCAACTCACCTCAACTCACCTCAACTCAACTCAACTCAACTCAACTCAACTCACCTCAACTCAACTCAACTCAACTCAACTCTGCTCAACTCAGCTCAACTCAACTCACCTCAACTCACCTCAACTCAACTCAACTCAACTCACCTCAACTCAACTCAACTCAACTTAACTTAACTCAACTCAACTCAACTCAACTCAACTCAACTCAACTCAACTCTGCTCAACTCTGCTCAACTCAGCTCAACTCAACTCACCTCAACTCACCTCAACTCAACTCAACTCAACTCAACTCAACTCACCTCAACTCAACTCAACTCAACTCAACTCTGCTCAACTCAGCTCAACTCAACTCACCTCAACTCACCTCAACTCAACTCAACTCAACTCACCTCAACTCAACTCAACTCAACTTAACTTAACTTGACTCAACTCAACTCAACTCAACTCACCTCAACTCAACTCAACTCAACTCAATTCTGCTCAACTCAGCTCAACTCAACTCAACTCACCTCAACTCACCTCAACTCAACTCAACTCAACTCAACTCAGCTCAACTCAACTCAACTCAACTCAGCTCAGCTCAACTCAACTCAACTCAACTCAACTCAGCTCAGCTCAACTCAACTCAACTCAACTTAACTTAACTCAACTCAGCTCAACTCACCTCAGCTCAGCTCAACTCAACTTAACTCAACTCAACTTAACTCAACTCAACTCAGCTCAACTCAACTCAACTCATCTCAGCTCAACTCACCTCAGCTCAGCTCAACTCAACTCAACTCAACTCAACTTAACTCAACTCAACTCAACTCAACTCAACTCACTCAACTCAACTTAACTTAACTCAACACAACTCAACTCAACTCAACTTAACTTAACTCAACTCATCTCAGCTCAACTCACCTCAGCTCAGCTCAACTCAACTCAACTCAACTCAACTCAACTCAACTCAACTCAACTCAACTCAACTTAACTTAACTCAACTCAACTCAGCTCAACTCACCTCAGCTCAGCTCAACTCAACTCAACTCAACTTAACTTAACTCAACTCAACTCAACTCACCTCAACTCAACTCAACTTAACTTAACTCATCTCAGCTCAACTCACCTCAGCTCAGCTCAACTCAACTCAACTCAACTCACCTCAACTCAACTTAACTTAACTCATCTCAGCTCAACTCACCTCAGCTCAGCTCAACTCAACTCAACTCAACTCAACTTAACTTAACTCATCTCAGCGCAACTCACCTCAGCTCAGCTCAACTCAACTCACCTCAACTCAACTCAACTTAACTTAACTCATCTCAGCTCAACTCACCTCAGCTCAGCTCAACTCAACCCAACTCAACTTAACTCAACTCAACTCAACTCAACTCTGCTCAACTCAGCTCAACTCAACTCACCTCAACTCACCTCAACTCAACTCAACTCAACTCAACTCACCTCAACTCAACTCAACTCAACTCAACTTAACTTAACTCGACTCAACTCAACTCAACTCAACTCACCTCAACTCAACTCAACTCAACTCAACTCAACTCAGCTCAACTCAACTCAACTCAACTCAGCTCAACTCAACTCAACTTAACTTAACTCAATTCAACTCACCTCAACTCAACTCAACTCAACTCAACTCACCTCAACTCAACTCAACTCTGCTCAACTCAGCTCAACTCAACTCACCTCAACTCAACTCAACTCAACTCAACTCAGCTCAACTCAACTCAACTCAACTCAACTCAACTCAACTCAACTCAGCTCAACTCAACTTAACTCACCTCAACTCAACTCAACTCAACTCAACTTAACTTAACTCGACTCAACTCAACTCAACTCAACTCACCTCAACTCAACTCAACTCAACTCAACTCAACTCAGCTCAACTCAACTCAACTCAACTCAACTCAGCTCAACTCAACTCAACTTAACTTAACTCAATTCAACTCACCTCAACTCAACTCAACTCAACTCACCTCAACTCAACTCAACTCTGCTCAACTCAGCTCAACTCAACTCACCTCAACTCAACTCAACTCAGCTCAACTCAACTCAACTCAGCTCAACTCAACTCAACTCAACTCAACTTAACTTAACTCAACTCAGCTCAACTCACCTCAGCTCAGCTCAACTCAACTTAACTCAACTCACCTCAACTCAACTCAACTTAACTAACTCAACTCAGCTCAACTCAACTCACCTCAACTCAACTCAACCCAACTCTGCTCAACTCAGCTCAACTCAACTCACCTCAACTCACCTCAACTCAACTCAACTCAACTCAACTCAACTCAACTCAACTCAACTCAGCTCAACTCAGCTCAACTCACCCCAACTCAACTCAACTTAACTTAACTCATCTCAGCTCAACTCACCTCAGCTCAGCTCAACTCAACTCAACTCAACTCAACTCAGCTCAACTCAACTCAACTCAACTCAACTCAACTCAGCTCAACTCACCCCAACTCAACTCAACTTAACTTAACTCATCTCAGCTCAACTCACCTCAGCTCAGCTCAACTCAGCTCAACTCATCTCAGCTCAACTCACCTCAGCTCAACTCAACTCAACTCAACTCAACTTAACTTAACTCAACTCAACTCAACTCACCTCAACTCAACTCAACTCTGCTCAACTCTGCTCAACTCAGCTCAACTCAACTCACCTCAACTCAACTCAACTCAACTCAACTCACCTCAACTCACCTCAACTCAACTCAACTCTGCTCAACTCAGCTCAACTCAACTCACCTCAACTCACCTCAACTCAACTCAACTCAACTCACCTCAACTCAACTCAACTCAACTTAACTTAACTTGACTCAACTCAACTCAACTCAACTCAACTCAACTCACCTCAACTCAACTCAACTCAACTCAATTCTGCTCAACTCAGCTCAACTCAACTCAACTCACCTCAACTCACCTCAACTCAACTCAACTCAACTCAACTCAGCTCAACTCAACTCAACTCAGCTCAGCTCAACTCAACTCAACTCAACTTAACTTAACTCAACTCAGCTCAACTCACCTCAGCTCAGCTCAACTCAACTTAACTCAACTCACCTCAACTCAACTCAACTTAACTAACTCAACTCAGCTCAACTCAACTCATCTCAGCTCAACTCACCTCATCTCAGCTCAACTCAACTCAACTCAACTCAACTTAACTCAACTCAACTCAACTCAACTCAACTCAACTCAACTTAACTTAACTTAACTCAACTCAGCTCAACTCACCTCAGCTCAGCTCAACTCAACTCAACTCAACTTAACTTAACTCAACTCAACTCAACTCACCTCAACTCAACTCAACTTAACTTAACTCATCTCAGCTCAACTCACCTCAGCTCAGCTCAACTCAACTCAACTCAACTCACCTCAACTCAACTTAACTTAACTCATCTCAGCTCAACTCACCTCAGCTCAGCTCAACTCAACTCAACTCAACTCAACTTAACTTAACTCATCTCAGCTCAACTCACCTCAGCTCAGCTCAACTCAACTCACCTCAACTCAACTCAACTTAACTTAACTCATCTCAGCTCAACTCACCTCAGCTCAGCTCAACTCAACCCAACTCAACTTAACTCAACTCAACTCAACTCACCTCAACTCAACTCAACTTAACTTAACTCATCTCAGCTCAACTCACCTCAGCTCAGCTCAACTCAACTCAACTCAACTCAACTTAACTTAACTCATCTCAGCTCAACTCACCTCAGCTCAGCTCAACTCAACTCAACTCAACTCACCTCAACTCAACTCAACTTAACTTAACTCATCTCAGCTCAACTCACCTCAGCTCAGCTCAACTCAACTCAACTCAGCTCAACTCAACTCAACATAACTTAACTCAACTCAACTCACCTCAACTCAACTCAACTCAACTCAACTCAGCTCAGCTCAACTCAACTCACCTCAACTCACCTCAACTCAACTCAACTCAGCTCAACTCAGCTCAACTCAACTCAACTCAGCTCAGCTCAACTCAACTTAACTTAACTCAACTCAACTCTGCTCAACTCAGCTCAACTCAACTCACCTCAACTCAACTCAACTCAACTCAACTCAACTCAGCTCAACTCAACTCAACTCAGCTCAGCTCAACTCAACTCAACTCACCTCAACTCAACTCAACTCAGCTCAGCTCAACTCACCTCAACTCAACTCAACTCAACTCAGCTCAACTCAACTCAACTCAGCTTAGCTCAACTCAACTCAACTCAACTCAACTCAGCTCAGCTCAACTCAACTCAACTCAACTCAACTCAACTCAACTCAACTCAGCTCAACTCACCTCAGCTCAACTCAACTCACCTCAACTCAACTCACCTCAACTCACCTCAACTCAACTCAACTCAGCTCAGCTCAACTCAACTCAACTCAGCTCAGCTCAACTCAACTCACCTCAACTCAACTCAACTCAGCTCAGCTCAACTCACCTCAACTCAACTCAACTCAACTCAGCTCAACTCAACTCAACTCAACTTAACTTAACTCATCTCAGCTCAACTCACCTCAGCTCAGCTCAACTCAACTCAACTCAGCTCAACTCAACTCAACATAACTTAACTCAACTCAACTCACCTCAACTCAACTCACCTCAACTCAACTCAACTCAACTCAGCTCAGCTCAACTCAACTCACCTCAACTCACCTCAACTCAACTCAACTCAGCTCAACTCAACTCAACTCAGCTCAGCTCAACTCAACTTAACTTAACTCAACTCAACTCTGCTCAACTCAGCTCAACTCAACTCACCTCAACTCAACTCAACTCAACTAAACTCAACTCAACTCAGCTCAACTCAACTCAACTCAACTCAGCTCAACTCAACTCAACTCAGCTCAGCTCAACTCAACTCAACTCACCTCAACTCAACTCAACTCAGCTCAGCTCAACTCACCTCAACTCAACTCAACTCAACTCAGCTCAACTCAACTCAACTCAGCTCAGCTCAACTCAACTCAACTCAACTCAACTCAGCTCAGCTCAACTCAACTCAACTCAACTCAACTCAACTCAACTCAACTCAGCTCAACTCACCTCAGCTCAACTCAACTCACCTCAACTCAACTCACCTCAACTCACCTCAACTCAACTCAACTCAGCTCAGCTCAACTCAACTCAACTCAGCTCAGCTCAACTCAACTCACCTCAACTCAACTCAACTCAGCTCAGCTCAACTCACCTCAACTCAACTCAACTCAACTCAGCTCAACTCAACTCAACTCAGCTCAGCTCAACTCAACTCAACTCAACTCAACTCAGCTCAGCTCAACTCAACTCAACTCAACTTAACTTAACTCAACTCAGCTCAACTCACCTCAGCTCAACTCAACTCAGCTCAACTCAACTCAACTCAACTCAGCTCAGCTCAACTCACCTCAACTCAACTCAACTCATCTCAGCTCAACTCAACTCAACTCAACTCAGCTCAACTTAACTCAACTCAACTCAGCTCAGCTCAACTCACCTCAACTCAACTCAACTCAGCTCAGCTCAACTCAACTCAACTCAACTCAGCTCAACTCAACTCACCTCAACTCACCTCAACTCACCTCAACTCACCTCAACTCAACTCAACTCAACTCAGCTCAACTCAACTCAACTCAGCTCAGCTCAACTCAACTCACCTCAACTCAACTCAACTCAGCTCAGCTCAACTCACCTCAACTCAACTCAACTCAACTCAGCTCAACTCAACTCAACTCAACGTAACTTAACTCAACTCAGCTCAACTCACCTCAGCTCAACTCAACTCACCTCAACTCAACTCAACTCAACTCAACTCAACTCAACTCACCTCAACTCAGCTCAACTCACCTCAGCTCAACTCAACTCACCTCAACTCAACTCAACTCAACTCAACTCAACTCAACTCACCTCAACTCAACTCAACTCAACTCAGCTCAACTCACCTCAACTCAACTCAACTCAACTCAACTCAACTCAACTCAACTCTGCTCAACTCAGCTCAACTCAACTCACCTCAACTCAACTCAACTCAACTCAACTCAACTCAACTCAACTCAACTCACCTCAACTCAACTCAACTCAACTCAACTTAACTTAACTCGACTCAACTCAACTCAACTCAACTCACCTCAACTCAACTCAACTCAGCTCAACTCAACTCAACTCAACTCAGCTCAACTCAACTCAACTTAACTTAACTCAATTCAACTCACCTCAACTCAACTCAACTCAACTTAACTTAACTTAACTCAACTCAACTCAACTCAACTCAACTCAACTCAACTCAACTCAACTCAACTCAACTCAACTCAACTCAGCTCAACTCAACTCACCTCAACTCAACTCAACTCAACTCAACTTAAATTAACTCGACTCAACTCAACTCAACTCAACTCAACTCAACTCAACTCAACTCAACTCAACTCACCTCAACTCAACTCAACTCAGCTCAACTCTGCTCAACTCAGCTCAACTCAACTCACCTCAACTCAACTCAACTCAACTCAACTTAACTTAACTCGACTCAACTCAACTCACCTCAACTCAACTCAACTCAACTCAACTCAACTCAGCTCAACTCAACTCAACTCAACTCAGCTCAACTCAACTCAACTTAACTTAACTCAATTCAACTCACCTCAACTCAACTCAACTCAACTCAACTCACCTCAACTCAACTCAACTCTGCTCAACTCAGCTCAACTCAACTCACCTCAACTCAACTCAACTCAGCTCAACTCAACTCAACTCACCTCAACTCAACTCAACTCAACTCAACTTAACTTAACTCGACTCAACTCAACTCAACTCAACTCACCTCAACTCAACTCAACTCAACTCAACTCAGCTCAACTCAACTCAACTCAACTCAGCTCAACTCAACTCAACTTAACTTAACTCAATTCAACTCACCTCAACTCAACTCAACTCAACTCAACTCACCTCAACTCAACTCAACTCTGCTCAACTCAGCTCAACTCAACTCACCTCAACTCAACTCAACTCAGCTCAACTCAACTCAACTCAGCTCAACTCAACTCAACTCAGCTCAGCTCAACTCAACTCAACTCAACTTAACTTAACTCAACTCAGCTCAACTCACCTCAGCTCAGCTCAACTCAACTTAACTCAACTCACCTCAACTCAACTCAACTTAACTAACTCAACTCAGCTCGACTCAACTCACCTCAACTCAACTCAACCCAACTCTGCTCAACTCAGCTCAACTCAACTCACCTCAACTCAACTCAACTCAGCTCAACTCAACTCAACTCACCTCAACTCAACTCAACTCAACTCAACTTAACTTAACTCGACTCAACTCAACTCAACTCAACTCACCTCAACTCAACTCAACTCAACTCAACTCAACTCAGCTCAACTCAACTCAACTCAACTCAGCTCAACTCAACTCAACTTAACTTAACTCAATTCAACTCACCTCAACTCAACTCAACTCAACTCAACTCAACTCACCTCAACTCAGCTCAACTCAACTCAACTTAACTTAACTCAATTCAACTCACCTCAACTCAACTCAACTCAACTCAACTCAACTCACCTCAACTCAACTCAACTCTGCTCAACTCAGCTCAACTCAACTCACCTCAACTCAACTCAACTCAGCTCAACTCAACTCAACTCACCTCAACTCAACTCAACTCAACTTAACTTAACTCGACTCAACTCAACTCAACTCAACTCACCTCAACTCAACTCAACTCAACTCAACTCAACTCAGCTCAACTCAACTCAACTCAACTCAACTCAACTCAACTCAATTCTGCTCAACTCAGCTCAACTCAACTCAACTCAACTCTGCTCAACTCAGCTCAACTCAACTCACCTCAACTCAACTCAACTCAGCTCAACTCAACTCAACTCACCTCAACTCAACTCAACTCAACTCAACTCAGCTCAACTCAACTCAACTCAACTCACCTCAACTCAACTCAACTCAACTCAACTTAACTTAACTTGACTCAACTCAACTCAACTCAACTCACCTCAACTCAACTCAACTCAACTCAATTCTGCTCAACTCAGCTCAACTCAACTCAACTCACCTCAACTCACCTCAACTCAACTCAACTCAACTCAACTCAGCTCAACTCAACTCAACTCAGCTCAGCTCAACTCAACTCAACTCAACTTAACTTAACTCAACTCAGCTCAACTCACCTCAGCTCAGCTCAACTCAACTTAACTCAACTCACCTCAACTCAACTCAACTTAACTAACTCAACTCAGCTCAACTCAACTCATCTCAGCTCAACTCACCTCAGCTCAGCTCAACTCAACTCAACTCAACTCAACTTAACTCAACTCAACTCAACTCAACTCAACTCAACTCAACTCAACTCAACTTAACTTAACTCAACTCAGCTCAACTCACCTCAGCTCAGCTCAACTCAACTCAACTCAACTTAACTTAACTCAACTCAACTCAACTCACCTCAACTCAACTCAACTTAACTTAACTCATCTCAGCTCAACTCACCTCAGCTCAGCTCAACTCAACTCAACTCAACTCACCTCAACTCAACTTAACTTAACTCATCTCAGCTCAACTCACCTCAGCTCAGCTCAACTCAACTCAACTCAACTCAACTTAACTCATCTCAGCTCAACTCACCTCAGCTCAGCTCAACTCAACTCACCTCAACTCAACTCAACTTAACTTAACTCATCTCAGCTCAACTCACCTCAGCTCAGCTCAACTCAACCCAACTCAACTTAACTCAACTCAACTCAACTCACCTCAACTCAACTCAACTTAACTTAACTCATCTCAGCTCAACTCACCTCAGCTCAGCTCAACTCAACTCAACTCAACTTAACTTAACTCATCTCAGCTCAACTCACCTCAGCTCAACTCAACTCAACTCAACTCAGCTCAACTCAACTCAACATAACTTAACTCAACTCAACTCACCTCAACTCAACTCAACTCAACTCAGCTCAGCTCAACTCAACTCACCTCAACTCACCTCAACTCAACTCAACTCAACTCAACTCAACTCAGCTCAACTCAACTCAACTCAGCTCAGCTCAACTCAACTTAACTTAACTCAACTCAACTCTGCTCAACTCAGCTCAACTCAACTCACCTCAACTCACCTCAACTCAACTCAACTCAACTCAGCTCAACTCAACTCAACTCAGCTCAGCTCAACTCAACTCAACTCACCTCAACTCAACTCAGCTCAGCTCAGCTCAACTCACCTCAACTCAACTCAACTCAACTCAGCTCAACTCAACTCAACTCAGCTCAGCTCAACTCAACTCAACTCAACTCAACTCAGCTCAGCTCAACTCAACTCAACTCAACTCAACTCAACTCAACTCAGCTCAACTCACCTCAGCTCAACTCAACTCACCTCAACTCAACTCACCTCAACTCACCTCAACTCAACTCAACTCAGCTCAGCTCAACTCAACTCAACTCAACTCAGCTCAGCTCAACTCAACTCAACTCACCTCAACTCAACTCAACTCAGCTCAGCTCAACTCACCTCAACTCAACTCAACTCAACTCAGCTCAACTCAACTCAACTCAGCTCAGCTCAACTCAACTCAACTCAACTCAACTCAGCTCAGCTCAACTCAACCCAACTCAACTCAACTTAACTCAACTCAGCTCAACTCACCTCAGCTCAACTCAACTCACCTCAACTCACCTCAACTCACCTCAACTCACCTCAACTCAACTCAACTCAACTCAGCTCAACTCAGCTCAGCTCAACTCAACTCACCTCAACTCAACTCAACTCAGCTCAGCTCAACTCACCTCAACTCAACTCAACTCAACTCAGCTCAACTCAACTCAACTCAACTTAACTTAACTCAACTCAGCTCAACTCACCTCAGCTCAACTCAACTCACCTCAACTCAACTCAACTCAACTCAACTCAACTCACCTCAACTCAACTCAACTCAGCTCAACTCACCTCAGCTCAACTCAACTCACCTCAACTCAACTCAACTCAACTCAACTCAACTCACCTCAACTCAACTCAACTCAACTCAGCTCAACTCACCTCAGCTCAACTCACCTCAACTCAACTCAACTCAACTCAACTCAACTCAACTCAACTCACCTCAACTCAACTCAACTCAACTCAACTTAACTTAACTCGACTCAACTCAACTCAACTCAACTCACCTCAACTCAACTCAACTCAACTCAACTCAGCTCAACTCAACTCAACTCAACTCAGCTCAACTCAACTCAACTCAACTTAACTTAACTCAATTCAACTCACCTCAACTCAACTCAACTCAACTTAACTTAACTCAACTCAACTCAACTCAACTCAACTCAACTCAACTCAACTCAACTCAACTCAACTCACCTCAACTCAACTCAACTCAACTCAACTCTGCTCAACTCAGCTCAACTCAACTCACCTCAACTCAACTCAACTCAGCTCAACTCAACTCAACTCAGCTCAACTCAACTCAACTCAGCTCAGCTCAACTCAACTCAACTCAACTTAACTTAACTCAACTCAGCTCAACTCACCTCAGCTCAGCTCAAGTCAACTTAACTCAACTCACCTCAACTCAACTCAACTTAACTAACTCAACTCAGCTCAACTCAACTCACCTCAACTCAACTCAACTCAACTCAACTCTGCTCAACTCAACTCACCTCAACTCACCTCAACTCAACTCAACTCAACTCAACTCAACTCAGCTCAACTCAACTCAACTCAGCTCAACTCACCTCAACTCAACTCAACTTAACTTAACTCATCTCAGCTCAACTCACCTCAGCTCAGCTCAACTCAGCTCAACTCAACTCAGCTCAACTCAGCTCAACTCAACTCAACTCAACTTAACTTAACTCAACTCAACTCAACTCAACTCAACTCAACTCAACTCAACTCAACTCACCTCAACTCAACTCAACTCACCTCAACTCAACTCAACTCAACTCACCTCAACTCAACTCAACTCAACTCTGCTCAACTCAGCTCAACTCAACTCAACTCAACTCAACTCACCTCAACTCAACTCAACTCAACTCAACTCAACTCACCTTAACTTAACTCGACTCAACTCAACTCAACTCAACTCACCTCAACTCAACTCAACTCAACTCTGCTCAACTGAGCTCAACTCAACTCACCTCAACTCACCTCAACTCAACTCAACTCAACTCAACTCAGCTCAACTCAACTCAACTCAGCTCAGCTCAACTCAACTCAACTCAACTCACCTCAGCTCAGCTCAACTCAACTTAACTCAACTCACCTCAACTCAACTTAACTAACTCAACTCAGCTCAACTCAACTCATCTCAGCTCAACTCACCTCAGCTCAGCTCAACTCAGCTCAACTCACCTCAGCTCAGCTCAACTCAACTTAACTCAACTCACCTCAACTCAACTCAACTCACCTCTACTCAACTCAGCTCAACTCAACTCATCTCAGCTCAACTCACCTCAGCTCAGCTCAACTCAACTCAACTCAACTTAACTCAACTCAACTCAACTCAACTCAACTCAACTCAACTTAACTTAACTCAACTCAGCTCAACTCACCTCAGCTCAGCTCAACTCAACTCAATTCAACACAGCTCAACTCAGCTCAACTCAACTCAACTCAACTTAACTTAACTCAACTCAACTCAACTCACCTCAACTCAACTCAACTTAACTTAACTCATCTCAGCTCAACTCACCTCAGCTCAGCTCAACTCAACTCAACTCAACTCACATCAACTCAACTTAACTTAACTCATCTCAGCTCAACTCACCTCAACTCAACTCAACTCACCTCAACTCAACTCAACTTAACTTAACTCATCTCAGCTCAACTCACCTCAGCTCAGCTCAACTCAACTCAACTCAACTCACCTCAACTCAACTTAACTTAACTCATCTCAGCTCAACTCACCTCAGCTCAGCTCAACTCAACTCAACTCAACTCAACTCACCTCAACTCAACTCAACTTAACTTAACTCATCTCAGCTCAACTCACCTCAGCTCAGCTCAACTCAGCTCAACTCAACTCAGCTCAACTCAACTCAACTCAACTTAACTCAACTCAACTCAACTCACCTCAATTCAACTCAACTCAACTCAACTTAACTTAACTCAACTCAACTCAACTCACCTCAACTCAACTCAACTCTGCTCAACTCAGCTCAACTCAACTCACCTCAACTCACCTCAACTCAACTCAACTCAACTCAACTCAACTCACCTCAACTCAACTCAACTCTGCTCAACTCAGCTCAACTCAACTCACCTCAACTCACCTCAACTCAACTCAACTCAACTCAACTCAACTCACCTCAACTCAACTCAACTCTGCTCAACTCAGCTCAACTCAACTCACCTCAACTCACCTCAACTCAACTCAACTCAACTCAACTCAACTCACCTCAACTCAACTCAACTCAACTCAACTCTGCTCAACTCAGCTCAACTCAACTCACCTCAACTCACCTCAACTCAACTCAACTCAACTCAACTCAACTCACCTCAACTCAACTCAACTCAACTTAACTTAACTCGACTCAACTCAACTCAACTCAACTCACCTCACCTCAACTCAACTCAACTCTGCTCAACTCAGCTCAACTCAACTCACCTCAACTCACCTCAACTCAACTCAACTCAACTCAACTCAGCTCAACTCAACTCAACTCAGCTCAGCTCAACTCAACTCAACTCAACTTAACTTAACTCAACTCAGCTCAACTCACCTCAGCTCAGCTCAACTCAACTTAACTCAACTCACCTCAACTCAACTCAACTTAACTAACTCAACTCAGCTCAACTCAACTCATCTCAGCTCAACTCACCTCAGCTCAGCTCAACTCAGCTCAACTCACCTCAGCTCAGCTCAACTCAACTTAACTCAACTCACCTCAACTCAACTCAACTCACCTCTACTCAACTCAGCTCAACTCAACTCATCTCAGCTCAACTCACCTCAGCTCAGCTCAACTCAACTCAACTCAACTCAACTTAACTCAACTCAACTCAACTTAACTTAACTCAACTCAGCTCAACTCACCTCAGCTCAGCTCAACTCAACTCAATTCAACACAGCTCAACTCAGCTCAACTCAACTCAACTCAACTCAACTTAACTTAACTCAACTCAACTCAACTCAACTCAACTCACCTCAACTCAACTCAACTTAACTTAACTCATCTCAGCTCAACTCACCTCAGCTCAGCTCAACTCAACTCAACTCAACTCACCTCAACTCAACTCAACTTAACTTAACTCATCTCAGCTCAACTCACCTCAGCTCAGCTCAACTCAACTCAACTCAACTCACCTCAACTCAACTTAACTTAACTCATCTCAGCTCAACTCACCTCAGCTCAGCTCAACTCAACTCAACTCAACTCAACTCACCTCAACTCAACTCAACTTAACTTAACTCATCTCAGCTCAACTCACCTCAGCTCAGCTCAACTCAACCCAACTCAACTTAACTCAACTCAACTCAACTCACCTCAACTCAACTCAACTTAACTTAACTCATCTCAGCTCAACTCACCTCAGCTCAGCTCAACTCAACTCAACTCAACTCACCTCAACTCAACTCAACTTAACTTAACTCATCTCAGCTCAACTCACCTCAGCTCAGCTCAACTCAACTCACCTCAACTCAACTCAGCTCAACTCAACTCATCTCAGCTCAACTCACCTCAACTCAACTCAGCTCAACTCAACTCAACTCAACTCAACTCATCTCAACTCAACTCATCTCAGCTCAACTCACCTCAACTCAACTCAGCTCAACTCAACTCAACTCAACTCAGCTCAACTCAACTCAACTCAACTCAACTTAACTTAACTCAACTCAGCTCAACTCAACTCATCTCAGCTCAACTCACCTCAACTCAACTCAGCTCAACTCAACTCAACTTAACTCAACTCAGCTCAACTCAACTCAACTCAGCTCAACTCAACTCAACTCAGCTCAACTCAACTCAACTCAACTCAGCTCAACTCAACTCAACTCAACTCAACTCAACTCAACTCAGCTCAACTCAACTCAACTCATCTCAGCTCAGCTCAAGCCACTAGTGAAACCACTGGAGGTGAAACTATATGAAGTGCAGATGTTGGAAGTCAGAAACAAAAAGTGTAAATTGCTGGAAAATCTCAGCAAATCTGGCAGCTTCGGTGGAGAGAGAAATCTGAGTTAACGTTTCGGGTCTAGTCACCCTTCCTCAGAAAATCTACCCAATTCCTTAGCCAGTAAGCATTCGATGTTGTCCTCAGAAGGTTCGCTGGGCTAATGTCTGGCCTGGAGTGATTGGGTTAGGAGGAGAGGTTGAGTAGACTGCGGCCTGGGCTAGTTGGAGTTTTGAAGAATAAGGGATGACCTTACTGACGTGGAGAGCGGGATTTCCCCTTGTGGGTGAGTCTCAGGGCCCAAGACACCATCTCAGAGTGACCAGGTCACCAACCTCACCCAGAAATACAACATTGCACACAGAACAATCCAGCACAAAACAGGCCCTTCGGCCCTCAGTCTCGCTCCGACCTGTGAACTATTCTCAGCCCGTCCCCCTACACTATCCCAAAATCATCCACGTGCTTATCTAAGGATTGTTTAAATCTCCCTAATGTGGCTGAGTTAACACCATCGACAGGGAGGGCATTCCACCCCCTTACCACTCTCTGAGTAAAGAACCTGCCTCTGATATCTGTCTTAAATCTATCACCCCTCAATTTGTAGTTATACCCCCTCGTACACACTGACATCATCATCCTAGGGAAAAGACTCTCACTGTCTACCCTGTCTAATCCTCTGATCATCCTGTACGTCTCTATCAAATCCCCCCTTAGCCTTCCTCTCTCCAATGAGAACAGACCCAAGTCCCTCAGCCTTTCCTCATAAGACCATCCCTCCATACCAGGCAACATCCTGGTAAATCTCCTCTGCACCTTTTCCAATGTTTCCACATCCTTCCTGTAATGGGGTGACCAGAACTGTACACACTACCATTTTGTATAGTTGCAGCGTGATATTGCGGCTCTGGAACACAATCCCTCTCTACGAAACCTAACACACCGTATGCCTTCTTAACAGCACGATCCACCTGGGTGGCAACTTTCAGGGATCTGTGTACATGGACACCAAGATCCCTCTGCACACCCACACTTCCAAGAATGTTTCCATTAACCCAGTACCCTGCCTTCCTGTTATTCTTCCCAAAGTGTATCATCTCACATTGAGCTGCAGCATTGTGAGTTTGGACAGTTCCTGACCACAGAGGGTTGGTGAGGCTGGGCTCATGAGGTTAAGGTCGACAGATTTTTGATCAGTGAGGGAATGGAGGGAAAAGGTAGGAAAGTATCAATCCATGAGGGTCTCATGGTGTAGCAAACTCGATGGGCTGAATGGTCTCCTTCCCATCTTATGGTGTCAGTTAATTGTGTGCGGATTTCTGTAGGAGGGACTTAAGGGGCAACTTTTTCACACAGAGGGAGGTACGTGTATGGAATGAGCTGCCAGAGGATGTGGTGGAGGCTGGTACAATGACAGCATTGAAGAGGCATTTGGATGGGTATATGAATAGGGAGGGTTTGGAGGGATATGGGCCGGGTGCTGGCAGGTGGGACTGGATTAATTTTGGAAAGGTTGGATAATGTTGTTCGGGATTCTGACCCAGTGCCACTGAAGGAACGGCGATAGATTTCGGAATCGGGAAGGTGAGGGGCTCGGAGCGAGTGGTGTTCCCATGGACCTGTGCCCCTTGTCCTTCGGAATGAAAACAGGGAGGTCCCAGTGGGATCAGATCTGTTGTTGGTAATATTTGTAAACGATTTGGTTGGAAGTGCCGATGGTCTGATTAGATTAGATTCCCTGCAGTGTGGAAACAGGCCCTTCGGCCCAACAGGTCCACACCGACCCTCCGAAGAGTATCCCAGCCAGACTCATTCCCAGATATTTACCCCTGACTAATGCACCTAACACTACGGGACAATTTCCCATGGCCAATCCACCCTGACCTGCACATCCCTGGGACACTATGGGACAATTTCCTATGGCCAATCCACCCTGACCTGCACATCCCTGGGACACTATGGGACAATTTCCCATGGCCAATCCACCCTGACCTGCACATCCCTGGGACACTATGGGACAATTTCCTATGGCCAATCCACCCTAACCTGCACATCCCTGGGCACTACGGGACAATTTCCCATGGCCAATCCACCCTGACCTGCACATCCCTGGGACACTATGGGACAATTTCCTATGGCCAATCCACCCTAACCTGCACATCCCTGGTCACTACGGGACAATTTCCCATGGCCAATCCACCCTGACCTGCACATCCCTGGGCACTATGGGACAATTTCCTATGGCCAATCCACCCTAACCTGCACATCCCTGGGCACTATGGGACAATTTCCCATGGCCAATCCCACCCTAACCTGCACATCCCTGGGCACTATGGGACAATTTCCCATGGCCAATCCACCCTAACCTACACATCCCTGGGCACTATGGGACAATTTCCCATGGCCAATCCACCCTAACCTACACATCCCTGGACACTATGGGACAATTTCACATGGCCAATCCATCCTAACCTGTACATCCCTGGGCACTATGGGACAATTTCCCATGGCCAATCCCACCCTAACCTGCACATCCCTGGGCACTATGGGACAATTTCCCATGGCCAATCCACCCTAACCTACACATCCCTGGGCACGATGGGACAATTTCCCATGGCCAATCCACCCTAACCTACACATCCCTGGACACTATGGGACAATTTCACATGGCCAATCCACCCTAACCTGCACATCCCTGGGCACTATGGGACAATTTCCCATGGCCAATCCCACCCTAACCTGTACATCCCTGGGCACTATGGGACAATTTCCCATGGCCAATCCCACCCTAACCTGCCCATCCCTGGGCACTATGGGACAATTTCCCATGGCCAATCCCACCCTAACCTGCACATCCCTGGGCACTACGGGACAATTCCCCATGGCCAATCCCACCCTAACCTGCACATCCCTGGGCACTATGGGACAATTTCCCATGGCCAATCCACCCTAACCTGCACATCCCTGTGCACTATGGGACAATTGCCCATGACCAATCCCACCCTAACCTGCACATCCCTGGACACTATGGGACAATTCCCCATGACCAATCCACCCGAACCTGCACATCCCTGGGACACTATGGGACAATTTCCCATGGCCAATCCCACCCTAACCTGCACATCCCTGGGCACTATGGGACAATTTCCCATGGCCAATCCACCCTAACCTGCACATCCCTGGGCACTATGGGACAATTTCCCATGGCCAATCCATCCTAACCTGCACATCCCTGGGCACTATGGGACAATTTCCCATGGCCAATCCCACCCTAACCTGTACATCCCTGGGCACTATGGGACAATTTCCCATGGCCAATCCATCCTAACCTGCACATCCCTGGGCACTATGGGACAATTTCCCATGGCCAATCCCACCCTAACCTGTACATCCCTGGGCACTATGGGACAATTTCCCATGGCCAATCCACCCTAACCTGCACATCCCTGGGCACTATGGGACAATTTCCCATGGCCAATCCATCCTAACCTGCACATCCCTGGGGCACTATGGGACAATTTCCCACGGCCAATCCCACCCTGACCTGCAAATCTTTGGACTGTCGGAGGAAACCGGATCACCCGGAGGAAACCCACGCAGACACAGGGGGAGAACGTGCAAACTCCACACAGAGAGTCGCCCTGAGGCTGGGATCGAACCTGGGTCCCTGATTAGTACGTTGTGGGTGACGTGAAAACTTTTGGAATTGTGGATAGTGAGGAAGAGCATCCAAGGATAGAGCAGGACAGAGATCAGCTGGAACGTTGGGTGGAGAAATGGCAGATGGAGTTTAATCCGGGCAACTGCGAGGTGATGCATTCTGGGAGGTCAAGTGCCAGAGGGAAGTATATAATAATTGGCAGGACCCATCGCAGCATCGATATAAGAAGGCACTATGAGCTACAAGGTCCTAGCTCTGGGACAGTGGCTTCCCAATGGTTCTCAAGGTTTATAAAATCATGAGGGACATGGATAGGATAAATAGGCAAAGTCTTTTCCCTGGGGTGGGGGAGTCCAGAACTAGAGGGGCATAGGTTTAGGGTGAGAGGGGAAAGATATAAAAGAGACTGAAGAGGCCACATTTTCACCCAGAGGGTGGTTCGTGTATGGAATGAGCTGCCAGAGGATGTGGTGGAGGCTGGTACAATTACAACATTTAAGAGGCATCTGGCCGAATATTTGAATGGGAAGGTTTAGAGGGATATGGGCCGGGTGCTGGCAGGTGGGACTAGGTTGGGTTGGGATATCTGGGTCAGCATGGACGGGTTGGACCGAAGGGTCTGTTTCTGTGACCTGGATGAGGGAACAAAATGCAAGATTTCCAAGTTTACTGACGGCTGGGATTGTGAGGGGAATGGGAGGAGGAGGCTTCAAGGGGATTTACACCCAGTTGGGTTTGGGGACAGACTCTTGGGCAGTTTCAGTAAAACGTGGATCAATATGAAGCCATTCAGAACTGGATGCAAAATGTTCACGCCGATTTCTCTCCTCACATGTTCCCAGACCTGTGGAGCTTTTCCAGCAATTTCCGTTCTTGTGCCCAATTCTATCGGGGCTGGACTGAGCACACGCAGAGAAGGTGGTTCCCCTGGGTCAGGGAGTCTGGAACCACAAGGCTCACGGTATGGCTGGGTCATTTCAAACAGACACATAGAGAGAACGTCCTTCCCCAAAGGATGGTCATCCTAAGGAAGTCTCTCGGACAGAAGGCTACAGGCACCAAGGCACAGAATATCGTCAGGAATGGGATGGATCCATTGTTCTTGATGTGAAAGGGTTTGGGGGTCTGGGAGAAAGGGGCACAGGGAGTGGAGTCAGGTGATCAGCATCTTCATATCGAACAGTACACAGGCACAAAGGCAGAATGGCCTTCATCTGATGGAGAGAGAGGGATAGAGAGAGGGAGAGAGGGATAGAGAGAGGGAGAGAGAGGGGGGAGGACAGAGCGAGAGAAAAGACAGAGAGGGAGAGAGAGAGAGAGAGAGAGCAAGGGAGAGGACAGAACAAGAGAAAGGAGAGAGAGAGAGAGGGAGAGGGAAAGGACAGAGTGAGAGAGAGGAAGAGACAGAGAGAGAGAGAGGGACAGAGGACAGAGAGGCAGAGAGAGGAAGAGGACAGAGAGAGAGACAGAGAGAGAGTGAGAGGACAGAGAGATGAAGAGAGACAGACAGAGGGAGAGAGAGGAAGAGAGAGAGAGAGAGAGGGACAGAGAGA
>NC_092785.1:29445562-29464939 GCF_047496795.1 Chiloscyllium punctatum | reverse complement strand
GGGTACACTCCCCGCCTGGTTACTGGGGTACACTCCCCCCCCGGTTACTGGGTTACACTCCCCCCCCGGTTACTGGGTTACACTCCCCCCCCGGGTTACTGGGGTACACTCCCCCACCCCGGTTACTGGAGTACACTCCCCCGCCTGGTTACTGGGTTACACTCCCCCCCCCCGGTTACTGGGGTACACTCTCCCCCCGGTTACTGGGGTACACTCCCCGCCCGGATACTGGGGTACACTCCCCGCCCGGTTACTGGGTTACACTCCCCGCCCTGTTACTGGGTTACACTCCCCGCCCTGTTACTGGGGTACACTCCCCCCCCGGTTACTGGGGGTACACTCCCCGCCTGGTTACTGGGTTACACTCCCCCCCCCGGTTACTGGGGTACACTCCCCCCCCGGTTACTGGGGTACACTCCCCCCCCCCCCGGTTACTGGGGTACACTCCCCACCCGGTTACTGGGGTACACTCCCCGCCTGGTTACTGGGGTACACTCCCCACCCGGTTACTGGGGTACACTCCCCGCCTGGTTACTGGGGTACACTCCCCCCCGGTTACTGGGGTACACTCCCCCCCGGTTACTGGGGTACACTCCCCGCCCGGTTACTGGGGTACACTCCCCCCCCGTTTACTGGGTTACACTCCCCCCCCGGTTACTGGGGTACACTCCCCCCCCGGTTACTGGGGTACACTCCCCCCCCCCGGTTACTGGGTTACACTCCCCCCCCGGTTACTGGGTTACACACCCCGCCCGGTTACTGGGGTACACTCCCCGCCCGGTTACTGGGGTACACTCCCCGCCCGGTTACTGGGTTACACTCCCCCCCCGGTTACTGGGGTACACTCCGCGCCCGGTTACTGGGGTACACTCCCCGCCCGGTTACTGGGGTACACTCCCCCCCCCCGGTTACTGGGTTACACTCCCCGCCCAGTTACCGGGTTACACTCCCCCCCCCGGTTACTGGGGTACACTCCCCGCCCGGTTACTGGGTTACACTCCCCCCCCGGTTACTGGGGTACACTCCCCCCCCCGGTTACTGGGTTACACTCCCCGCCTGGTTACTGGGTTACACACCCCCCCCGGTTACTGGGGTACACTCCCCGCCCGGTTACTGGGTTACACTCCCCCCCCGGTTACTGGGGTACACTCCCCCCCCGGTTACTGGGGTACACTCCCCCCCCCGGTTACTGGGGTACACTCCCCCCCCCGGTTACTGGGGTACACTCCCCGCCCGGTTACTGGGTTACACTCCCCCCCGGTTACTGGGGTACACTCCCCCCCCCGGTTACTGGGTTACACTCCCCCCCCCCGGTTACTGGGGTACACTCCCCGCCCGGTTACTGGGTTACACTCCCCGCCCTTTTACTGGGTTACACTCCCCGCCTGGTTACTGGGGTACACTCCCCCCCCGGTTACTGGGGTACACTCCCCCCCCCGGTTACTGGGGTACACTCCCCACCCGGTTACTGGGGTACACTCCCCGCCCGGTTACTGGGGTACACTCCCCCGCCCGGTTACTGGGGTACACTCCCCGCCCGGTTACTGGGGTACACTCCCCGCCCGGTTACTGGGGTACACTCCCCCGCCCGGTTACTGGGGTACACTCCCCCCCCGGTTACTGGGGTACACTCCCCCCCCGGTTACTGGGGTACACTCCCCGCCCGGTTACTGAGTTACACTCCCCCCCCCCGGTTACTGGGTTACACTCCCCCCCCCGGTTACTGGGTTACACTCCCCCCCCCTGGTTACTGGGTTACACTCCCCCCCCGGTTACTGGGTTACACTCCCCCCCCCCGGTTACTGGGTTACACTCCCCCCCCTGGTTACTGGGTTACACTCCCCCCCCGGTTACTGGGTTACACTCCCCCCCCCCGGTTACTGGGTTACACTCCCCCCCCGGTTACTGGGTTACACTCCCCCCCGGTTACTGGGTTACACTCCCCCCCGGTTACTGGGTTACACTCCCCGCCCGGTTACTGGGGTACACTCCCCCCCCCTGGTTACTGGGTTACACTCCCCCCCCCCCCCCGGTTACTGGGGTACACTCCCCCCCCCGGTTACTGGGGTACACTCCCCCCCGGTTACTGGATTACACTCCCCCCCCCGGTTACTGGGTTACACACCCCCCCCCGGTTACTGGGTTACACTCCCCCCCGGTTACTGGGGTACACTCCCCGCCCGGTTACTGGGGTACACTCCCCCCCCGGTTACTGGGGTACACTCCCCCCCCCGGTTACTGGGTTACACCCCCCCCCCCCGGTTACTGGGGTACACTCCCCCCCCGGTTACTGGGGTACACTCCCCCCCCCCGGTTACTGGGTTACACTCCCCCCCCGGTTACTGGGGTACACTCCCCCCCCCCCGGTTACTGGGGTACACTCCCCCCCCCGGTTACTGGGGTACACTCCCCCCCCCCGGTTACTGGGTTACACCCCCCCCCCCCGGTTACTGGGTTACACTCCCCCCCGGTTACTGGGTTACACTCCCCCCCCGGTTACTGGGTTACACTCCCCCCCCCCCGGTTACTGGGTTACACTCCCCCCCCGGTTACTGGGGTACACTCCCCCCCCGGTTACTGGGGTACACTCCCCCGCCCGGTTACTGGGGTACACTCCCCGCCCGGTTACTGGGGTACACTCCCCCCCTCCCCCGGTTACTGGGGTACACTCCCCCCCGGTTACTGGGGTACACTCCCCCCCCCCCGGTTACTGGGGTACACTCCCCACCCGGTTACTGGGTTACACCCCCCCCCCCCCGGTTACTGGGGTACACTCCCCGCCCGGTTACTGGGGTACACTCCCCCCCCCCGGTTACTGGGGTACACTCCCCCCCAGTTACTGGGGTACACTCCCCGCCCGGTTACTGGGGTACACTCCCCCCCCCCCGGTTACTGGGTTACACCCCCCCCCCCCCGGTTACTGGGGTACACTCCCCGCCCGGTTACTGGGTTACACTCCCCCCCCCCGGTTACTGGGTTACACTCCCCCCCGGTTACTGGGGTACACTCCCCGCCCGGTTACTGGGGTACACTCCCCCCTGGTTACTGGGATACACTCCCCGCCTGGTTACTGGGGTACACTCCCCCACCCCGGTTACTGGGGTACACTCCCCGCCTGGTTACTGGGTTACACTCCCCGCCCGGTTACTGGGGTACACTCCCCCCCCGGTTACTGGGGTACACTCCCCCCCCGGTTACTGGGTTACACTCCCCCCCCCGGTTACTGGGGTACACTCCACCCCCGGTTACTGGGTTACACTCCCCCCCCGGTTACTGGGGTACACTCCCCCCCCCCCCGGTTACTGGGGTACACTCCCCGCCCGGTTACTGGGGTACACTCCCCGCCCGGTTACTGGGTTACACTCCACCCCCGGTTACTGGGTTACACTCCCCCCCCCGGTTACTGGGTTACACTCCACCCCCGGTTACTGGGTTACACTCCCCCCCCCGGTTACTGGGTTACACTCCCCCCCCGGTTACTGGGGTACACTCCCCCCCCGGTTACTGGGGTACACTCCCCCCCCCGGTTACTGGGGTACACTCCCCGCCTGGTTACTGGGGTACACTCCCCACCCGGTTACTGGGGTACACTCCCCGCCTGGTTACTGGGGTTCACTCCCCGCCCGGTTACTGGGGTACACTCCCCGCCTGGTTACTGGGGTTCACTCCCCGCCCGGTTACTGGGGTACACTCCCCGCCTGGTTACTGGGGTTCACTCCCCCCCCTGGTTACTGGGTTACACTCCCCCCCCCGGTTACTGGGGTACACTCCCCCCCCGGTTACTGGGTTACACTCCCCGCCCGGTTACTGGGTTACACTCCCCCCCGGTTACTGGGTTACACTCCCCCCCCCGGTTACTGGGGTACACTCCCCGCCCGGTTACTGGGGTACACTCCCCCCCCCGGTTACTGGGGTACACTCCCCCCCCCCCGGTTACTGGGTTACACTCCCCCCCGGTTACTGGGTTACACACCCCGCCCGGTTACTGGGGTACACTCCCCGCCCGGTTACTGGGTTACACCCCCCCCCCCCCCGGTTACTGGGGTACACTCCCCCCCCGGTTACTGGGTTACACTCCCCCCCCGGTTACTGGGGTACACTCCCCCGCCCGGTTACTGGGGTACACTCCCCCCCCGGTTACTGGGGTACACTCCCCCCCCCCGGTTACTGGGGTACACTCCCCGCCCGGTTACTGGGGTACACTCCCCCCCCCGGTTACTGGGGTACACTCCCCTACCCCGGTTACTGGGGTACACTCCCGCCGCCCCGGTTACTGGGTTACACTCCCCGCCCAGTTACCGGGGTTTACACTCCCCCCCGGTTACTGGGGTACACTCCATCCCCGGTTACTGGGTTACACTCCCCCTCTGGTTACTGGGGTACACTCCCCCCCCCCCCGGTTACTGGGGTACACTCCCCGCCCGGTTACTGGAGTACACTCCCCCCCCGGTTACTGGGGTACACTCCCCCCCCCGGTTACTGGGTTACACTCCCCCCCCGGTTACTGGGGTACACTCCTCGCCCGGTTACTGGGGTACACTCCCCCCCCGGTTACTGGGTTACACTCCCCCCCCGGTTACTGGGGTACACTCCTCGCCCGGTTACTGGGGTACACTCCCCCCCCGGTTACTGGAGTACACTCCCCGCCTGGTTACTGGGTTACACTCCCCCCCCCGGTTACTGGGGTACACTCCCCCCCCGGTTACTGGGGTACACTCCCCGCCTGGTTACTGGGTTACACTCCCCCCCCCCCCGGTTACTGGGGTACACTCCCCCCCCGGTTACTGGGGTACACTCCCCCCCCCCGGTTACTGGGGTACACTCCCCACCCGGTTACTGGGGTACACTCCCCGCCTGGTTACTGGGGTACACTCCCCACCCCGGTTACTGGGGTACACTCCCCGCCTGTTTACTGGGGTACACTCCCCCCCCGGTTACTGGGGTACACTCCCCCCCGGTTACTGGGGTACACTCCCCGCCGGTTACTGGGGTACACTCCCCCCCCGGTTACTGGGGTACACTCCCCGCCCGGTTACTGGGGTACACTCCCCCCCCGGTTACTGGGGTACACTCCCCCCCCGGTTACTGGGGTACACTCCCCCCGCCCGGTTACTGGGGTACACTCCCCCCCCGGTTACTGGGGTACACTCCCCCCCCCGGTTACTGGGTTACACTCCCCCCCGGTTACTGGGTTACACACCCCGCCCGGTTACTGGGGTACACTCCCCGCCCGGTTACTGGGGTACACTCCCCGCCCGGTTACTGGGTTACACTCCCCCCCCGGTTACTGGGGTACACTCCGCGCCCGGTTACTGGGTACACTCCGCGCCCGGTTACTGGGGTACACTCCCCGCCCGGTTACTGGGGTACACTCCCCCCCCCGGTTACTGGGGTACACTCCCCGCCCGGTTACTGGGGTACACTCCGCGCCCGGTTACTGGGGTACACTCCCCCCCCCCGGTTACTGGGTTACACTCCCCGCCCAGTTACCGGGTTACACTCCCCCCCCCGGTTACTGGGGTACACTCCCCCCCCCCGGTTACTGGGTTACACTCCCCGCCCAGTTACCGGGTTACACTCCCCCCCCCGGTTACTGGGGTACACTCCCCCCCCCCCGGTTACTGGGTTACACTCCCCCGCCCGGTTACTGGGTTACACTCCCCGCCCAGTTACCGGGTTACACTCCCCCCCCCCGGTTACTGGGGTACACTCCCCCCCCGGTTACTGGGGTACACTCCCCGCCCGGTTACTGGGTTACACTCCCCGCCTGGTTACTGGGTTACACACCCCCCCCCGGTTACTGGGGTACACTCCCCCCCCCGGTTACTGGGTTACACTCCCCCCCCCGGTTACTGGGGTACACTCCCCGCCCGGTTACTGGGTTACACTCCCCGCCCTTTTACTGGGTTACACTCCCCGCCTGGTTACTGGGGTACACTCCCCCCCCCGGTTACTGGGGTACACTCCCCCCCCCGGTTACTGGGGTACACTCCCCCGCCCGGTTACTGGGGTACACTCCCCGCCCGGTTACTGGGGTACACTCCCCCGCCCGGTTACTGGGGTACACTCCCCGCCGGTTACTGGGGTACACTCCCCCGCCCGGTTACTGGGGTACACTCCCCCCCCGGTTACTGGGGTACACTCCCCCCCCGGTTATTGGGGTACACTCCCCGCCCGGTTACTGGGGTACACTCCCCGCCCGGTTACTGGGGTACACTCCCCGCCCTTTTACTGGGTTACACTCCCCCCCCGGTTACTGGGTTACACTCCCCCCCCGGTTACTGGGTTACACTCCCCGCCTGGTTACTGGGTTACACTCCCCGCCCGGTTACTGGGGTACACTCCCCCCCCCCCGGTTACTGGGGTACACTCCCCGCCCTTTTACTGGGTTACACTCCCCCCCCGGTTACTGGGTTACACTCCCCCCCCGGTTACTGGGTTACACTCCCCGCCCGGTTACTGGGGTACACTCCCCCCCCCCCGGTTACTGGGTTACACTCCCCCCCCCGGTTACTGGGTTACACTCCCCGCCCGGTTACTGGGGTACACTCCCCCCCCGGTTACTGGGTTACACTCCCCCCCCTGGTTACTGGGTTACACTCCCCCCCCCCCCCCGGTTACTGGGGTACACTCCCCCCCCGCGGTTACTGGGGTACACTCCCCCCCGGTTACTGGATTACACTCCCCCCCCCGGTTACTGGGGTACACTCCCCCCCCCGGTTACTGGGGTACACACCCCCCCCCGGTTACTGGGTTACACTCCCCCCCGGTTACTGGGGTACACTCCCCGCCCGGTTACTGGGGTACACTCCCCGCCCGGTTACTGGGGTACACTCCCCCCCCGGTTACTGGGGTACACTCCCCCCCCGGTTACTGGGGTACACTCCCCCCCCCCCGGTTACTGGGTTACACTCCCCCCCCGGTTACTGGGGTACACTCCCCCCCCCCGGTTACTGGGGTACACTCCCCCCCCCGGTTACTGGGGTACACTCCCCCCCCCCGGTTACTGGGTTACACCCCCCCCCCGGTTACTGGGTTACACTCCCCCCCGGTTACTGGGTTACACTCCCCCCCCGGTTACTGGGTTACACTCCCCCCCCCCCGGTTACTGGGTTACACTCCCCCCCGGTTACTGGGGTACACTCCCCGCCCGGTTACTGGGGTACACTCCCCCCCCCGGTTACTGGGGTACACTCCCCCGCCCGGTTACTGGGTTACACTCCCCGCCCGGTTACTGGGGTACACTCCCCCCCCCCGGTTACTGGGGTACACTCCCGCCGCCCCGGTTACTGGGTTACACTCCCCGCCCAGTTACCGGGTTACACTCCCCCCCCCCCGGTTACTGGGGTACACTCCATCCCCGGTTACTGGGTTACACTCCCCCCTCTGGTTACTGGGGTACACTCCCCCCCCCCCCCGGTTACTGGGGTACACTCCCCGCCCGGTTACTGGAGTACACTCCCCCCCCGGTTACTGGGGTACACTCCCCCCCCGGTTACTGGGTTACACTCCCCCCCCGGTTACTGGGGTACACTCCTCGCCCGGTTACTGGGGTACACTCCCCCCCCGGTTACTGGGTTACACTCCCCCCCCGGTTACTGGGGTACACTCCTCGCCCGGTTACTGGGGTACACTCCCCCACCCCGGTTACTGGAGTACACTCCCCGCCTGGTTACTGGGTTACACTCCCCCCCCGGTTACTGGGGTACACTCCCCCCCCGGTTACTGGGGTACACTCCCCGCCCGGATACTGGGGTACACTCCCCGCCCGGTTACTGGATTACACTCCCCGCCCTGTTACTGGGTTACACTCCCCGCCCTGTTACTGGGGTACACTCCCCCCCCGGTTACTGGGGTACACTCCCCGCCTGGTTACTGGGTTACACTCCCCCCCCCGGTTACTGGGGTACACTCCCCACCCGGTTACTGGGGTACACTCCCCGCCTGGTTACTGGGGTACACTCCCCACCCGGTTACTGGGGTACACTCCCCGCCTGTTTACTGGGGTACACTCCCCCCCTGGTTACTGGGGTACACTCCCCCCCCGGTTACTGGGGTACACTCCCCGCCCGGTTACTGGGGTACACTCCCCCCCCGGTTACTGGGGTACACTCCCCGCCCGGTTACTGGGGTACACTCCCCCCCCGGTTACTGGGGTACACTCCCCCCCCGGTTACTGGGGTACACTCCCCGCCCGGTTACTGGGGTACACTCCCCCCCCGGTTACTGGGGTACACTCCCCCCCCCGGTTACTGGGTTACACTCCCCCCCGGTTACTGGGTTACACACCCCGCCCGGTTACTGGGGTACACTCCCCGCCCGGTTACTGGGGTACACTCCCCGCCGGTTACTGGGTTACACTCCCCCCCCGGTTACTGGGGTACACTCCGCGCCCGGTTACTGGGGTACACTCCCCCGCCCGGTTACTGGGGTACACTCCCCCCCCCCGGTTACTGGGTTACACTCCCCGCCCAGTTACCGGGTTACACTCCCCCCCCCCGGTTACTGGGGTACACTCCCCGCCCAGTTACCGGGTTACACTCCCCCCCCCGGTTACTGGGGTACACTCCCCGCCCAGTTACCGGGTTACACTCCCCCCCCCGGTTACTGGGGTACACTCCCCCCCCCGGTTACTGGGGTACACTCCCCCGCCTGGTTACTGGGGTACACTCCCCCCCCGGTTACTGGGGTACACTCCCCCCCCCGGTTACTGGGGTACACTCCCCGCCCGGTTACTGGGGTACACTCCCCGCCCGGTTACTGGGGTACACTCCCCGCCCGGTTACTGGGGTACACTCCCCGCCCGGTTACTGGGGTACACTCCCCCGCCCGGTTACTGGGGTACATTCCCCCCCCCCGGTTACTGGGGTACACTCCCCCCCCGGTTATTGGGTTACACTCCCCGCCCGGTTACTGGGGTACACTCCCCGCCCGGTTACTGGGGTACACTCCCCCCCGGTTACTGGGTTACACTCCCCCCCCGGTTACTGGGTTACACTCCCCGCCTGGTTACTGGGTTACACTCCCCCCCCGGTTACTGGGTTACACTCCCCCCCCGGTTACTGGGTTACACTCCCCCCCCCGGTTACTGGGGTACACTCCCCCCCGGTTACTGGGTTACACTCCCCCCCTGGTTACTGGGTTACACTCCCCCCCCCCCCCCCCCGGTTACTGGGGTACACTCCCCCCCCCGGTTACTGGGGTACACTCCCCCCCGGTTACTGGATTACACTCCCCCCCCCGGTTACTGGGGTACACTCCCCCCCCCGGTTACTGGGGTACACACCCCCCCCCGGTTACTGGGTTACACTCCCCCCCGGTTACTGGGGTACACTCCCCGCCCGGTTACTGGGGTACACTCCCCGCCCGGTTACTGGGGTACACTCCCCCCCCGGTTACTGGGGTACACTCCCCCCCCCGGTTACTGGGTTACACCCCCCCCCCGGTTACTGGGGTACACTCCCCCCCCGGTTACTGGGGTACACTCCCCCCCCCCGGTTACTGGGTTACACTCCCCCCCCGGTTACTGGGGTACACTCCCCCCCCCCGGTTACTGGGGTACACTCCCCCCCCCCGGTTACTGGGGTACACTCCCCCCCCCGGTTACTGGGTTACACCCCCCCCCCCCCGGTTACTGGGTTACACTCCCCCCCGGTTACTGGGTTACACTCCCCCCCCCGGTTACTGGGTTACACTCCCCCCCCCCCGGTTACTGGGTTACACTCCCCCCCCGGTTACTGGGGTACACTCCCCCCCCGGTTACTGGGGTACACTCCCCGCCCGGTTACTGGGGTACACTCCCCCCCCGGTTACTGGGGTACACTCCCCGCCCGGTTACTGGGGTACACTCCCCCCTCCCCCGGTTACTGGGGTACACTCCCCCCCGGTTACTGGGGTACACTCCCCCCCCCCCGGTTACTGGGGTACACTCCCCGCCCGGTTACTGGGGTACACTCCCCCCCCCCCGGTTACTGGGGTACACTCCCCCCCAGTTACTGGGGTACACTCCCCGCCCGGTTACTGGGGTACACTCCCCCCCCCCCCGGTTACTGGGGTACACTCCCCCCCCCCGGTTACTGGGTTACACCCCCCCCCCCCCCCCGGTTACTGGGGTACACTCCCCGCCCGGTTACTGGGTTACACTCCCCCCCCCGGTTACTGGGGTACACTCCCGCCCCCGGTTACTGGGGTACACTCCCCCGCCCGGTTACTGGGTTACACTCCCCCCCCCCGGTTACTGGGTTACACTCCCCCCCGGTTACTGGGGTACACTCCCCCCCCCGGTTACTGGGGTACACTCCCCCCCCGGTTACTGGGGTACACTCCCCCCCCGGTTACTGGGGTACACTCCCCGCCCGGTTACTGGGGTACACTCCCCGCCCGGTTACTGGGTTACACTCCCCCCCCCCGGTTACTGGGGTACACTCCCCCCCCCGGTTACTGGGGTACACTCCCCGCCCGGTTACTGGGGTACACTCCCCCCCCGGTTACTGGGGTACACTCCCCCCCCCGGTTACTGGGGTACACTCCCCCCCCGGTTACTGGGGTACACTCCCCCCCCCGGTTACTGGGGTACACTCCCCCCCCCGGTTACTGGGGTACACTCCCCCCCCGGTTACTGGGGTACACTCCCCGCCCGGTTACTGGGTTACACTCCCCCCCCCCCGGTTACCGGGTTACACTAACTCGGTATGTTGTGATTCTCTCTAGCTGACCATTTCGGGCTCTCTCAGTGTCCATTGTGATCGCCATCCCAACAAACCCCGTGTGAGTACACTGTGGTTAACGGTTACCGTGTTCACCATCGAACTGCCGTTTGGGTTTCTGCAGCGTGGGGGGGGGGGGGCACGGGGTGGGGGTGGAGGGGGGGGTAGGATCGCTCTGGGGGGGAGAGGCTCTCTCAGTGTCCTCAACATCACAGCGCAACATTCTCTCCCTCACTGACCCCAGACATACCCCATCATTACAGCACACTGAGAGAGAGCAGGAGCGTGTGAGAGTGAGTGAGTGTGAGAGAGAGAGAGAGAGAGTGTGTGTGTGTGTGTGTGAGTGAGTGAGTGTGAGAGAGAGAGAGACCGTGTGTGTGTGTGTGTGTGAGAGTGAGTGAGTGTGAGAGAGAGAGAGACCGTGTGTGTGTGTGAGAGTGAGTGAGTGTGAGAGAGAGAGAGAGAGTGTGTGTGTGTGAGAGTGAGTGAGTGAGTGTGAGAGAGAGAGAGACCGTGTGTGTGTGTGAGAGTGAGTGAGTGTGAGAGAGAGAGAGACCGTGTGTGTGTGTGAGAGTGAGTGAGTGTGTGAGAGAGAGAGAGTGAGTGAGTGTGTGAGATAGAGAGTGTGTGTGTGTGAGTGAGTGAGTGTGAGAGAGAGAGCGTGTGTTTGTGAATGAGTGTGAGAGAGAGAATATGTGTGTGTGTGAGTATGTGTGAGTGAGAGAGCATGTCATTCCCCGATCCCTCTCCCTCCCTCCTGCTCTGTCATTCCCCGATCCCTCTCCCTCCCTCCCTCCTGCTCTGTCATTCCCCGATCCCTCTCCCTCCCTCCTGCTCTGTCATTCCCCGATCCCTCTCCCTCCCTCCCTCCTGCTCTGTCATTCCCCTCTCCCTCTCCCTCCCTCCTGCTCTGTCATTCCCCGATCCCTCTCCCTCCCTCCCTCCTGCTCTGTCATTCCCCGATCCCTCTCCCTCCCTCCCTCCTGCTCTGTCATTCCCCGATCCCTCTCCCTCCCTCCCTCCTGCTCTGTCATTCCCCGATCCCTCTCCCTCCCTCCCTCCTGCTCTGTCATTCCCCGATCCCTCTCCCTCCCTCCCTCCTACTCTGTCATTCCCCGATCCCTCTCCCTCCCTCCCTCCTGCTCTGTCATTCCCCGATCCCTCTCCCTCCCTCCCTCCTGCTCTGTCATTCCCCGATCCCTCTCCCTCCCTCCCTCCTGCTCTGTCATTCCCCGATCCCTCTCCCTCCCTCCCTCCTGCTCTGTCATTCCCCGATCCCTCTCCCTCCCTCCTGCTCTGTCATTCCCTGATCCCTCTCCCTCCCTCCTGCTCTGTCATTCCCCGATCCCTCTCCCTCCCTCCCTCCTGCTCTGTCATTCCCCGATCCCTCTCCCTCCCTCCCTCCTGCTCTGTCACTCCCCGATCCCTCTCCCTCCCTCCCTCCTGCTCTGTCATTCCCCAATCCCCCTCCCTCCCTCCTGCTCTGTCATTCCCCGATCCCTCTCCCTCCCTCCCTCCTGCTCTGTCATTCCCCGATCCCTCTCTCTCCCTCCCTCCTGCTCTGTCATTCCCCAATCCCCCTCCCTCCCTCCTGCTCTGTCATTCCCCGATCCCTCTCTCTCCCTCCCTCCTGCTCTGTCATTCCCCAATCCCCCTCCCTCCCTCCTGCTCTGTCATTCCCCGATCCCTCTCCCTCCCTCCTGCTCTGTCATTCCCCGATCCCTCTCCCTCCCTCCTGCTCTGTCATTCCCCGATCCCTCTCCCTCCCTCCCTCCTGCTCTGTCATTCCCCGATCCCTCTCCCTCCCTCCCTCCTGCTCTGTCATTCCCCGATCCCTCTCCCTCCCTCCCTCCTGCTCTGTCATTCCCCGATCCCTCTCCCTCCCTCCCTCCTGCTCTCTCATTCCCCGATCCCTCTCCCTCCCTCCCTCCTGCTCTCTCATTCCCCGATCCCTCTCCCTCCCTCCTGCTCTGTCATTCCCCGATCCCTCTCCCTCCCTCCTGCTCTGTCATTCCCTGATCCCTCTCCCTCCCTCCCTCCTGCTCTGTCATTCCCTGATCCCTCTCCCTCCCTCCCTCCTGCTCTGTCATTCCCCGATCCCTCTCCCTCCCTCCCTCCTGCTCTGTCATTCCCCGATCCCTCTCCCTCCCTCCCTCCTGCTCTGTCATTCCCCGATCCCTCTCCCTCCCTCCTGCTCTCTCATTCCCCGATCCCTCTCCCTCCCTCCCTCCTGCTCTGTCATTCCCCGATCCCTCTCCCTCCCTCCTGCTCTGTCATTCCCCGATCCCTCTCCCTCCCTCCTGCTCTGTCATTCCCCGATCCCTCTCCCTCCCTCCCTCCTGCTCTGTCATTCCCCGATCCCTCTCCCTCCCTCCTGCTCTCTCATTCCCCGATCCCTCTCCCTCCCTCCTGCTCTGTCATTCCCCGATCCCTCTCCCTCCCTCCTGCTCTCTCATTCCCCGATCCCTCTCCCTCCCTCCCTCCTGCTCTGTCATTCCCCGATCCCTCTCCCTCCCTCCCTCCTGCTCTGTCATTCCCCGATCCCTCTCCCTCCCTCCCTCCTGCTCTGTCATTCCCCGATCCCTCTCCCTCCCTCCCTCCTGCTCTGTCATTCCCCGATCCCTCTCCCTCCCTCCCTCCTGCTCTCTCATTCCCCGATCCCTCTCCCTCCCTCCCTCCTGCTCTCTCATTCCCCGATCCCTCTCCCTCCCTCCTGCTCTGTCATTCCCTGATCCCTCTCCCTCCCTCCCTCCTGCTCTGTCATTCCCCGATCCCTCTCCCTCCCTCCCTCCTGCTCTGTCATTCCCCGATCCCTCTCCCTCCCTCCCTCCTGCTCTGTCATTCCCCGATCCCTCTCCCTCCCTCCCTCCTGCTCTGTCATTCCCCGATCCCTCTCCCTCCCTCCTGCTCTGTCATTCCCCGATCCCTCTCCCTCCCTCCCTCCTGCTCTGTCAATCCCCGATCCCTCTCCCTCCCTCCTGCTCTGTCATTCCCCGATCCCTCTCCCTCCCTCCTGCTCTGTCATTCCCCGATCCCTCTCCCTCCCTCCCTCCTGCTCTGTCATTCCCCGATCCCTCTCCCTCCCTCCCTCCTACTCTGTCATTCCCCGATCCCTCTCCCTCCCTCCCTCCTGCTCTGTCATTCCCCGATCCCTCTCCCTCCCTCCCTCCTGCTCTGTCATTCCCCGATCCCTCTCCCTCCCTCCTGCTCTGTCATTCCCCGATCCCTCTCTCTCCCTCCCTCCTGCTCTGTCATTCCCCGATCCCTCTCCCTCCCTCCCTCCTGCTCTGTCATTCCCCGATCCCTCTCCCTCCCTCCCTCCTGCTCTGTCATTCCCCGATCCCTCTCCCTCCCTCCCTCCTGCTCTGTCATTCCCCGATCCCTCTCCCTCCCTCCCTCCTGCTCTGTCATTCCCCGATCCCTCTCCCTCCCTCCCTCCTACTCTGTCATTCCCCGATCCCTCTCCCTCCCTCCTACTCTGTCATTCCCCGATCCCTCTCTGAAGCCTCACTGTTTTTAGGTCTAGCTGTTGGACCTTTGCCTGGAACACTGGGAGATCCTTTCCCAAACTCCTTCCTGTTTATCTCCTGGAATATTGATGTCTTCCATCTGGTCTCTCTCTCTCTCCAAGTCCAGCAATTATTGCTGCCTTTAAAATTTATTCGCAATGTCTGGGCGTTCGGGGCCTTTAACCAAGGCTTTAGATATCTCAGGAGCGATGTTTCTCGCCCCCGTCCCTAATTGCCCCCCCCCTCCCTTGAGAAGGTGGTGGGGGGTGAGCGTCCATCTTGACCCGCTGCAGTCCATGTACTGTGGGTAGACCCACAATGCCCCTGAGGGAGGGAATTCCGGGATTCTGACCCTGAAGGGAACGGCGATGTGTTTCCGAGTCGGGATGGGGAGTGTCTCGGAGGGGAACTTGCAGGGAGGGGGGGGTGGTGTTCCCATGTACCTGCTGCCCCCCTTGTCCTTCTGGATGGGAGTGGGGGCCGTGGGTTTGGGGGAAGGTGCTGCCTGAGGGTCTTTGGTGAGTTTCTGCAGTGCCCCTTGTAGGTGGTCCACCCAGCTGCTACTGAGGGTTGGTGGGGGGGGGGGAGGGGGGGAGGGAGGGAGGGGGCGGTAGGGGGGTGCGCATTGAAAGGATTGAATTGAGCTGTGCGACCCACAGGGCAGTCGAAACACCACCACATCGTTGTGGGCCTGGAGTCACGTCTAGGCCCAGACCAGATAACAAGGGCAGATTTCCTGACAGAAACTGTTAGAGGTGTGTCGGGATCAGCGGGCGGGATAAGAACAGGAGGAGGCCATTCTGCCCTGCTCCCCCGTTCTGTACGGCCGTGGCTGATCGTCGGACTCAGTCTGCTGTTTCCGCTTTCTGACAACGGGATCGGACATCTTCCAGAAAACAATCAGCCCTTTGGCTTCAGTTCCACAGAATCCCACAGGCCTCCCACCCCAACTCTCTGGGTGAAGACATTTCTCCCCAAGCTCAGTCCTACCCCGTATCCCTAGGCCCTGACACCCCTCCAGCCCACCCCATGCTGGCTCGGGACATGTCTGGGTAATCAGGAACACCCTTCCCGAGTTTCCCCTGTCTAGTCCTGTGGGAATTTTATAGGTTTCTATGAGATTCCCCCCTCCCCCCCCCCTTTTTCTGCTAAACCCCGGGGAACAGAATCCTGACTGATCCGGGCTCTGAGTCCCAATGTAATCCCAAGAAACAGACAGGACGGAGGTTTTTATGAGACCAACTTCGCGGTCACCATTGGTGCGTTCTCCAGAACGTACTGACTGACGGTAGTTGGAATATTCCCCCCCCCGCTCCCCACAAACATTAGGCTGGTCCACTGGAGTTCAGACTCAGTGGCATCATCACGACAACACGCAGAGGCATTAAGGATCCCTCAGCCTCACCCACGGACTGAGGGACACGGGCGAGTGGGAATGCCAAGAGAGCAGGTCTGGAAAATTCTCGTCAGATCCCTACAGGGTGGAAATAGGCCCTTCGGCCCGACAGGGCCACAAGGATATCCCACTGAGACCCAAACCTTATCACTCTACATTTAGAGCTAAAAATGTGTTGCTGGAAAAGCGCAGCAGGTCAGGCAGCATCCAAGGAACAGGAGAATCGACGTTTCGGGCATCAGCCACCCCTGACCGATCCCCCCTAACCTACACATCCCTGAACACTATGGGACAATTTAGCACGGACAATCCACCCTAACCTACACATCCCTGAACACTATGGGACAATTTAGCACGGCCAATCCACCCTAACCTACACATCCCTGAACACCATGGGACAATTTAGCACGGACAATCCACCCTAACCTACACATCCCTGAACACTATGGGACAATTTAGCACGGCCAATCCACCCTAACCTACACATCCCTGAACACTATGGGACAATTTAGCACGGCCAATCCACCCTAACCTACACATCCCTGAACACTATGGGACAATTTAGCACGGCCAATCCACCCTAACCTACACATCCCTGAACACTATGGGACAATTTAGCACGGCCAATCCACCCTAACCTACACATCCCTGAACACTATGGGACAATTTAGCACGGCCAATCCACCCTAACCTACACATCCCTGAACACTGGAATATTGTGTACAATTCTGGTCTCCTTCCTATCAGAAAGATGTTGTGAAACTTGAAACGGTTCAGAAAAGATTTACAAGGATGTTGCCAGGGTTGGAGGGTTTGAGCTACAGGGAGAGGCTGAACAGGCTGGGGCTGTTTTCCCTGGAGCGTCGGAGGCTGAGGGGTGACCTTATAGAGGTTTACAAAATCATGAGGGATATGGATAGGATAAATAGACAAAGTCTTTTCCCTGGGGTCAGGGGGAGTCCAGAACTAGAGGGGCATAGGTTTAGGGTGAGAGGGGAAAGATATAAAAGGGACCTAAGGGGCAACTTTTTCACCCAGAGGGTGGTACGTGTATGGAATGAGCTGCCAGAGGATGTGGTGGAGGCTGGTACAATGACAGCATTTAAGAGGCATTTGGATGGGGATATGGATAGGAAGGGTTTGGGAGGGATATGGGCCGGGTGATGGCAGGTGGGACTAGATTGGGTTGGGACATCTGGGTCAGCATGGAGACGGGGTTGGGCCGAAGGGTCTGTTTCCCTGCTGGACATCTCTGTGACTCTATAACTTTGCAAAAGTAGCTGGGCTCTCTGTGTTAACCCTGTGTTTTCCCATGGTCCAGGTGACTGCGTGTCTTGCTACCAACATCATCAATGCCATTGCAACAATAGTTGGAATTCTGACCTACTGCGCAGACTTCCTTGTGACAAATCACCGCTTTAATGAATTCCAGCAGGAGAACGCAAATTTTAAGGTGAACTATAGTTAACTCGAACTATTGATGGGTCACAGGAGGGGGCTGGAGGGGCTTACAGAGAGAGGGAGGGGGTTACAGAGATAGGGAGGGGGTGTAGGGACTGAGGGGGTTAGAGAGATAGGGAGGGGGTGTAGGGACTGAGGGGGTTAGAGAGATAGGGAGGGGGGTGTAGGGGCTGGAGGGGGTTACAGAGATAGGGAGGGGGTGTAGGGGCTGGAGGGGGGTTACAGAGATAGGGAGGGGGTGTAGGGGCTGGAGGGGGGTTACAGAGATAGGGAGGGGGTGTAGGGGCTGGAGGGGGGTTACAGAGATAGGGAGGGGGTGTAGGGGCTGGAAGGGGTTTACAGAGATAGGGAGGGGCTGTAGGGGCTGGAGGGGGGTTACAGAGATAGGGAGGGGGTGTAGGGGCTGGAGGGGGTTACAGAGATAGGGAGGGGGCTGTAGGGGCTGGAGGGGGTTACAGAGATAGGGAGGGGGCTGTAGGGGCTGGAGGGGGTTACAGAGATAGGGAGGGGGCTGTAGGGGCTGGAGGGGGTTACAGAGATAGGGAGGGTGTGTAGGGGCTGGAGGGGGTTACAGAGATAGGGAGGGGGTGTAGGGGCTGGAGGGGGGTTACAGAGATAGGGAGGGGGTGTGGGGGCTGGAAGGGGTTTACAGAGATAGGGAGGGGGGTGTAGGGGCTGGGGGGGGTTACAGAGATTGGGAGGGTGCTGTAGGGGCTGGAGGGGGTTACAGAGATAGGGAGGGGGTGTAGGGGCTGGAGGGGGGGTTACAGAGATAGGGAGGGGGTGTAGGGGCTGGAGGTTGTTACAGAGATAGGGAGGGGGTGTAGGGGCTGGAGGGGGGTTACAGAGATAGGGAGGGGGTGTAGGGGCTGGAGGGGGGTTACAGAGATAGGGAGGGGGTGTAGGGGCTGGAGGGGGGTTACAGAGATAGGGAGGGGATGTTTCTGAGGGTTATCGGGGGGGGGGGTATTTGGAGACAGTGACCCTGTGTCCAGCCTGTTACGTTGTTGCCCTGTTGCCCTGTTGCCCTGTTGCCCTGTTACCCTGTTGCCCTGTTGCCCTGTTGCCCTGTTGCCCTGATACCCTGTTGCCCTGTTGCCCTGTGACCCTGTTGCCCTATTGCCCTGTGACCCTGATACCCTGTTGCCCTGTTGCCCTGTGACCCTGATACCCTGTTGCCCTGTTGCCCTGTGACCCTGTTGCCCTATTGCCCTGTTGCCCTGTGACCCTGATACCCTGTTGCCCTGTTGCCCTGTTGCCCTGATACCCTGTTGCCCTGTTGCCCCTGTTGCCCTGTTGCCCCTGTTGCCCTGTTACCCTGTTGCCCTGTTGCCCTGTTGCCCTGTTGCCCTGTTACCCTGTTGCCCTGTTGCCCTGTTGCCCTGATACCCTGTTGCCCTGTTGCCCTGTTACCCTGTTGCCCTGTTGCCCTGTTGCCCTGTTGCCCTGTTGCCCCTGTTACCCTGTTGCCCTGTTACCCTGTTGCCCTGTTGCCCTGTTGCCCTGTTACCCTGTTGCCCTGTTGCCCTGTTGCCCTGTTGCCCTGTTACCCTGTTGCCCTGTTGCCCTGTTGCCCTGTTGCCCTGTTGCCCTGTTACCCTGTTGCCCTGTTGCCCTGTGACCCTGTTGCCCTGTTGCCCTGTTACCCTGTTGCCCTGTTGCCCTGTTGCCCTGTTGCCCTGTTACCCTGTTGCCCTGTTGCCCTGTTACCCTGTTGCCCTGTTGCCCTGTTGCCCTGTTACCCTGTTGCCCTGTGACCCTGTTGCCCTGTTGCCCTGTTGCCCTGTTGCCCTGTTACCCTGTTGCCCTGTTGCCCTGTGACCCTGTTACCCTGTTGCCCTGTGACCCTGTTGCCCTGTTGCCCTGTTACCCTGTTCCCAGGTGTTTCACATGGGGGTGAAGGTTGTCCTGTTGGTGTTCACCATCGTCGGGCTGGTTCTCAACATCACCCTCGCGGTCTACTGCTGTAAGGGACTTCGCTACTGCAGCGCCAGCTCACGGATGGTGAGGGTCACACTCACTCACACTCACACACACACACACTCACACTCACACTCACACTCACACTCACACTGCAGCGCCAGCTCACGGATGGTGAGGGTCACACTCACTCACACTCACACACACACACACTCACACTCACACTCACACTCACACTCACACTCACACTCACACTGCAGCGCCAGCTCACGGATGGTGAGGGTCACACTCACTCACACTCACACACACACACACTCACACACACACACTCACACTCACACACTCACACTCACACTCACACTCACACTGCAGCGCCAGCTCACGG
>NC_092785.1:29425562-29440562 GCF_047496795.1 Chiloscyllium punctatum | reverse complement strand
TCTCTGTAACCCCCTCCAGCCCCTACACCCCCTCCCTATCTCTGTAACCCCCCTCCAGCCCCTACACCCCCTCCCTATCTCTGTAACCCCCCTCCAGCCCCTACACCCCCTCCCTGTCTCTGTAACCCCCTCCAGCCCCTACACCCCCTCCCTATCTCTGTAACCCCCCTCCAGCCCCTACACCCCCTCCCTATCTCTGTAACCCCCCTCCAGCCCCTACACCCCCTCCCTATCTCTGTAACCCCCTCCAGCCCCTACACCCCCTCCCTATCTCTGTAACCCCCCTCCAGCCCCTACACCCCCTCCCTATCTCTGTAACCCCCCTCCAGCCCCTACACCCCCTCCCTATCTCTGTAACCCCCTCCAGCCCCTACACCCCCTCCCTATCTCTGTAACCCCCCTCCAGCCCCTACACCCCCTCCCTATCTCTGTAACCCCCCTCCAGCCCCTACACCCCCCTCCCTATCTCTGTAACCCCCTCCAGCCCCTACACCCCCCTCCCTATCTCTGTAACCCCCTCCAGCCCCTACACCCCCTCCCTATCTCTGTAACCCCCCTCCAACCCCTACACCCCCTCCCTATCTCTGTAACCCCCCTCAGCCCCTACACCCCCTCCCTATCTCTGTAACCCCCTCCAGCCCCTACACCCCCTCCCTATCTCTGTAACCCCCCTCCAGCCCCTACACCCCGTTCCTATCTCTGTAACCCCCCTCCAGCCCCTACACCCCCTCCCTATCTGTGACCCCCTCCAGCCCCTACACCCCCTCCCTATCTCTGTAACCCCCTCCAGCCCCTACACCCCCTCCCTATCTCTGTAACCCCCCTCCAGCCCCTACACCCCCTCCCTATCTCTGTAACCCCCCCTCCAGCCCCTACACCCCCTCCCTATCTGTGACCCCCTCCAGCCCCTACACCCCCTCCCTATCTCTGTAACCCCCTCCAGCCCCTACACCCCCTCCCTATCTCACACACATTCACATCCTCACACACACTCTCACACCCACACACTCCCACTCACACACCCACTCACGCTCACACACACACTCTCATGATCACACATGCTCATACACATACCCTCACACACACACGCTCACGCACACGCACACTCACCCACACACTCCCTCACACCCACCCACTCACGCTCACACATACTCTCACACACTTACACTCACACACATTCCCGCACATACACAGTCACTCACACACAACTCACACACACACACACACTCGCTGACCCTCAGCATCACTTACACTTGAGGTCACACACTCTCTCACGCTTTCACTGTCTCCCTTACTCTCATGTACATGGAAATCATCTCTTGCACCTTTAACCTTCTAGAGTTTGGGATTGGGATTGGATTTGGGATTGGGACTGAGTTTCAGATTGGGTTTGAGTGTGGGATTCGATTTGAGACTGTGTTTGGGTTTGGGGTTGGGGTTGGGATTTGAGTTGACTTTAGGAGTGGGATTGGGATTGGGATTGGGATTGGAGTTGAGTTTGGAATTGGGGTTGAGTTTGGGATTGGAGTTGAGTTTGGGAATGGGAATGGGTTTGAGTTTGGTTTTGAGCAGGGGAATTGAGTTGAGTTTAAGATTAACATAAGGTTTAGGACTAGGGTTGAGTTTGGGATTGGGAGTGAGATTGAGTTTGGGGATTGAGTTTGGGATTGGGAGTGAGATTGAGTTGGGGGGTTGAGTTTGGGATTGGGATGGAGATTGAGTTGGGGGGGTTGAGTTTGAGATTGGGATGGAGATTAGGGGTGGGGGTTGAGTTGGGGATTGGGATGGAGATTAGGGGTGGGGGTTGAGTTGGGGATTGGGATGGAGATTGAGTTGGGGGGGTTGAGTTTGGGATTGGGATGGAGATTAGGGGTGGGGGTTGAGTTGGGAATTGGGATGGAGATTGAGTTGGGGGGGTTGAGTTTGGGATTGGGAGTGAGATTGAGTTTGGGTTTGGGAGTGAGATTGAGTTGGGGGGTTGAGTTTGGGATTGGGAGTGAGATTGAGTTTGGGTTTGGGAGTGAGATTGAGTTTGGGATTGGGAGTGAGATTGAGTTGGGGGATTGAGTTTGGGATTGGGAGAGAAATTGAGTTGGGGGGGTTGAGTTTGGGATTGGGATGGAGATTGAGTTGGGGGGGTTGAGTTTGGGATTGGGATGGAGATTAGGGGTGGGGGTTGAGTTGGGGATTGGGATGGAGATTGAGTTGGGGGGGTTGAGTTTGGAATTGGGATGGAGATTAGGGGTGGGGGTTGAGTTGGGGATTGGGATGGAGATTGAGTTGGGGGGGTTGAGTTTGGAATTGGGATGGAGATTAGGGGTGGGGGTTGAGTTGGGGATTGGGATGGAGATTGAGTTGGGGGGGTTGAGTTTGGGATTGGGATGGAGATTAGGGGTGGGGGTTGAGTTGGGGATTGAGAGTGAGATTGAGATTGGGGGTTGGGTTTGGGATTGAGAGTGAGATCGGGGTTGAGTTGGGGATTGGGATGGAGATTAGGGGTGGGGGTTGCGTTGGGGATTGAGAGTGAGATCGAGATTGGGGGTTGAGTTGGGGATTGAGAGTGAGATCGAGATTGGGGGTTGAGTTTGGGATTGAGAGTGAGATCGAGATTGGGGGTTGGGTTTGGGATTGAGAGTGAGATCGGGGTTGATTTGGGGATTGGGATGGAGATTAGGGATGGGGGTTGCGTTGGGGATTGAGAGTGAGATCGAGATTGGGGGTTGAGTTGGGGATTGAGAGTGAGATCGAGATTGGGGGTTGGGTTTGGGATTGAGAGTGAGATCGAGATTGGGGGTTGGGTTTGGGATTGAGAGTGAGATCGGGGTTGAGTTGGGGATTGGGATGGAGATTAGGGATGGGGGTTGCGTTGGGGATTGAGAGTGAGATCGAGATTGGGGGTTGAGTTGGGGATTGAGAGTGAGATCGAGATTGGGGGTTGGGTTTGGGATGCACTCAGGTGATTGAGACACTGCGTGGTATCGAGCTGACTGAGTTTGAGAATGCGCTGAGTACGTGTTATGTTGGGTATCACACGCTGGTTGTGTTTGAGATCTGCTCTGGACGGGCGACAGGAAACGATGAAGACGGGCATCACACAGCGCCCCTTTCACGTTAAAACAAAAACCATGCACGTTCCGAGGCCGTGAGCGACAATGCGACGTCGACTCTACCCTGACCCTGTACTCTGACCAACGCACAGAGAGCAGGGTGGAGCAGACAACTCCAACCCTGGAGGTCTGACAATGAGACGTGGTTCTGGGAGGCCCAGTGACTGCGTCCGATTTACCGCACCCCTTCCCAAGCCCACAGGAAAGGGAGCTTCCCGTCGACAATATTCACCCAGACCGGGAAAGCATTCATCCTCAAGATTAATGGAAAATGATTTCACAACAACAGACTCTGCTGTAATCGCTCAGATCAATGGGAGCAGTCATTCCTCCCTTTGGACCGACTCCAGAGATTTCCCAACAGCTCCCCCACTGGATTTGACCAGGGGGAACATTCCGGGTTCATGTCTCCGTCACCGAATTCTCAGAGCACATTCAGGGACAGAGCTCTCTGGGTGAGCACAGCCACAAACCACTCAGACTAAATATTGCGCATAGTACACCCAACGCCATGTTACACTGAGGGAGGGTCAGTGCCGAGGGAGGGCCGCACTGTCGGAGGGTCAGTGCTGAGGGAGGGACGCACTGTCGGAGGGTCAGTGCTGGGGAAGGGCCGCACTGTGGGAGGGTCAGTACTGAGGGAGGGCCGCACTGTCGGAGGGTCAGTGCTGAGGGAGGGCCGCACTGTCGGAGGGTCAGTGCTGAGGGAGGGCCGCACTGTCGGAGGGTCAGTGCTGAGGGAGGGCCGCACTGTCGGAGGGTCAGTGCTGAGGGAGGGCCGCACTGTCGGAGGGTCAGTGCTGAGGGAGGGCCGCTCTGTCGGAGGGTCAGTGCTGAGGGAGGGCCGCACTGTCGGAGGGTCAGTGCTGAGGGAGGGCCGCACTGTCGGAGGGTCAGTGCTGAGGGAGGGCCGCACTGTCAGAGGGTCAGTGCTGAAGGAGCAGTGTTTTTGTATATCCTTCAGTCTATTACCAACCCTCTGACTCCATCAGATTGATTTTCCTCCTGTCCCAGTTCCCTCTCGAATGTGGACGTGATTATATCGTGAAAGAGCCCTGAGATGTTGTATGTATCAAGCTGTTCTCCCTTTCACAAAATCTTCTGCCTGATGTCCCTGACCCGACCCTGACAAATTCCCTTCCCAGGGAGGGAGAGGTGCGGGCTGCCTTGTAACCCCCTGCTTTCGGACTCATCCCCCCCCTTGTTTAACAATGAGGTATGTTCACTATATCATGGTAAATGCCCTGGATCTCGAGACAGTTGGAATATTCACACTGTGTTGCTGAACAAAGAGGCCTTGGAGTGCAGGTTCATAGCTCCTTGAAAGTGGAGTCCCAGGTAGATAGGATAGTGAAGGCAGCGTTTGGTATGCTTTCCTTTATTGGTCAGAGTATTGAGTACAGGAGTTGGAAGGTCATGTTGCGACTGTACAGGACATTGGTTAGGCCACTGTTGGAATATTGTGTGCAATTCTGGTCTCCTTCCTATTGGAAAGATGTTGTGAACTTGAAAGGGTTCAGAAAAGATTTACAAGGATGTTGCCAGGGTGGGAGGGTTTGAGCTACAGGGAGAGGCTGAACAGGCTGGGGCTGTTTTCCCTGGAGCGTCGGAGGCTGAGGGGTGACCTTATAGAGGTTTATAAAATCATGAGGGACATGGATAGGATAAATAGACAAAGTCTTTTCCCTGGGGTGGGGGGAGTCCAGAACTAGAGGGGCATAGGTTTAGGGTGAGAGGGGAAAGATATAAAAGGGACCTAAGGGGCAACTTTTTCACCAGAGGGTGGTACGTGTATGGAATGAGCTGCCAGAGGATGTGGTGGAGGCTGGTACAATGACAACATTTAAGAGGTATTTGGATGGGTATAGGAATAGGGAGGGTTTGGGGGGGATATGGGCCCGGGTGCTGGCAGGTGGGACTAGATTGGGTCGGGATATCTGGGTCAGCACGGACAGGGTCGGGCCGAAGGGTCTGTTTCCCTGCTGGACATCTCTATGACTCTATCCGTTCTGGGATTTACACATTAGTGTCCCAAAGCCTGCATTCCCACCCGGAAAGATGGAAGACATAACAATAATCCAGATTTGTTCAGTCCATCATTTGAGTTGAACGATACTATAATCTTTGGCTGGACATTCTGTGTCCTCTGGTCCTGTTCCACAACCACTTGGTGAAGGAGCGTCGCTCCGAACGCTGGAGCTTCCAGTTAAACCTGTTGGACTCTAACCCTGGGGTTGTGTGATCTTTAACTTTGTCCACCCCAGTCCAACACCAGCAGCTCCACATCAATATTCAAATATCCACTGAAAGGAAGTGACCTCTCAGGATAGGGGTCCGAGACCCAACCACCTCCAGCTGCTCCCTCGATGACCCTCCCTCCGCCGTCAGCTCCGAACTGGGGATGTCCGCCGATGATTGGACAGCGTTCAGCCCCGTTTCCCCACCCCTCAGGTGCTGAAGCAGTCCGTGTCCAAACGCAGCAATCTCCAGGCTTGGGCAGAGGAACCTTCATGTCACACCAACCCCAGGCTCTGACCATCTCTGCTCCGAGACCATTTAACCACCGCCCCTTGACATTCAGGGGTGTGACCATCACTGGATCCACCCCCCCCCCCCCCCCCCCCCGACTCTCCACATCCTGGGGGTTACCATTAACCCGAAACCCAACTGGGCTCCCCACATAAACCCAGCGGCTACAAGAGCAGGGTCAGAGGCTGGGAATCCTGCAGAGAGTAACTCCCCTCCTGACTCTCCCCCCGAAGCCTATCCCACCATCTACAAGGCACGGGTCAGGGAGGGTGAGGGAATACTCCCCACTTGCCCCTGGATGGGGGCAGCTCCAACAACACTCGAGAAGCTCGACCCCATCCAGGGACAAAGCAGCCCCCCCCCCACCCCGCTGGATTGGCCCCACACCCACAAACACCCCCTCCCCCCCCCCCCCCCCCACCATCCCCCACCCTCCCTCAGTAGCAGCAGGGTGGACCATCTACAAGGGGCACTGCAGAAACTCACCAAAGACCCTCAGGCAGCACCTTCCCCCAAACCCACGGCCCCCACTCCCATCCAGAAGGACAAGGGGGGCAGCAGGTACATGGGAACACCCCCCCCCCCCCCCCCCCCCCTGCAAGTTCCCCTCCGAGACACTCCCCATCCCGACTCGGAAACATATCGCCGTTCCCTTCAGGGTCAGAATCCCGGAATTCCCTCCCTCAGGGGCATTGTGGGTCTACCCACAGCACATGGACTGCAGTGGGTCAAGATGGACGCTCACCCTCCCCCCACCCCACCTTCTCAAGGGGGGGGGGCGACTAGGGACGGGGTGAGAGGTCACTGGGCCCACCCACACCCCAGGAATGAACACAAAAACCCCAGTTTGTAAAGTTCTCCCCTGAATAAGGAACGAGTGAACGCACCGTCAGAGGTTTTTAAACATCAAACGTATTTAATTCATTTTCCATTCCATCTCGGAGTATTTCACTTCAGATTATTATGGGAATACATCACGGGGGCTCAAATATCGGTGTTTACCATGGACCCACAACGAGGGCATTTGGTGGATTCACACTCACACTCACACTCACACACACCATCACACACACACTCTCTCTCCTTCACACTCACATCCTCACACACACACCCTCACACACTCATACACACGCACACACACACCCTCGCACACACAGACACACACACATGCACACACACACCCTCACACACACAGACGCACACACACACCCTCACACACACACACCCTCACACACACACACCCTCACACACACTCACACACACACACACTCTCCCTCACAAACCCACTCTCTCTCCCTCACACTCACAAACACACAGACACACACACACTCACATACACACAGACACACACAGACACACACACACACACTCACACACACACACACTCACACTCACACACACTCACACACTCACACTCTCCCTCACACACATACACACGCACATACGCACACTCACACACACTCACACACACACTCACACACACACACTCACACACACACACACACACACTCACACACACTCTCTCACACACTCTCTCACCCTCACACACACACTCACAAGACTCTCTCACACACACACTCACACACACACATACTCACTCACACACTCTCACACTCTCTCACACAAACACACTCATACACTCTCACGCACACTCTCTCACACACACACTCACCCTCACACACACACACACACTCACACAGACTCTCTCACACACACACTCACACACACACACTCACACACTCTCACACTCACACACTCACACACACTCTCACACACACACACACACTCACACACTCTCACACTCACACACTCACACACACTCTCACACACACACACACACTCTCACACACACACACACACTCTCACACTCACTCACACTCACTCACACTCACACATCATAAGCAGGGAGTAAGGAAGGCAATCGGAATTCTGCGTTCTGTCCTGACAGGAATTGTGTTGAAACATCAGGAAGTGTTGGTGTAAGTGTGCAAGGCTCCAGTGAGACCACGCCATGGTCTGGTCCCCCCCTCGTCCCCCCCCCCCCACCAACCCTTACACCGGTGTGTGGGGGGTGGGGAGGGGAGGGGGGTCAGCTCCCTCAGTGGGTCCCAGAGGGGACGGGGGGTTTGTCAGAGATGGAGCAGTTTGTCTCGATACTGTCCCGGGGGGGGGGGGGTTTCAGAGGGAACGAGGGGAGATGTGACGGAGGTCAGTGAGATGCTAAAGGGCGTGGGGGGGTGGGAGGGGGGGGATGGACAAGGTGGACAGGGAGAGGATGTTCCCCCACGCGGGGCACACGGGAGAGAGAGGTCAGAGTTTGAGGGTGAGAGGTTGCCGATTTGAAACAGGCACCAGGAGGGATGACCCCTCTCTCTCTCCCCCCCACTCTCTCTCTCTCTCTCTCTCTCTCGGGGGGGGGGGGGGGGTCTGTGGACGTCACCGCCGCGGGGCACGGTGCATGCTGGGATACGGACCCAGCTGGTCGAAGAGGTGGAGAGCGCGTTAAGGAGAAACGGGGTCGAGGGGTCACCGAGAGATGACCTCAGCGGAAATGGTGGAGGGGCTGAACGGCCTCCTGCTGCTCCTAGCCCACACCGTCCTGTGATCGCTCCGTTGAAACCTTCCCCACCCCTCCACCCCCCCCCCCCCCAACCTGTTCACCAAGTTCCCAAGCCTTTCCTTCCTGGGCCCGGGACCCAATTCCGGCTGACGGCTTTGTCAGAGGGGGCTATACAAATGCGGGCTGCTCTGGGTGGGTTTCCGATGCTGTGACCACAGACACCGTCCCCTGGGGTGGGTCGGCCAGAACAACAGTCATTGAACTCAGCAGAGAGACCACTCAAATGATGGCCTGGAATTAACACGGGTTACTTGAGTCTGGATTTTCAGGATATTCATTGGGACAGTTCGGAGACATTGGTTAGGCCACTGTTGGGATATCGCGTGCAGTTCCGGTCTCCTTCCGATCGGAAAGATGTTGTGAAACTTGAATGGGTTCAGAAAAGATTTACAAGGATGTTGCCAGGGTTGGAGGGTTTGAGCTACAGGGAGCGGCTGAACAGGCTGGGACTGTTTTCCCTGGAGCGTCGGAGGCTGAGGGGGGACCTTATAGAGGTTTATAAAATCATGAGGGACATGGATAGGGTAAATAGACAAAGTCTTTTCCCTGGGGTGGGGGGAGTCCAGAACTAGAGGGGCATAGGTTTAGGGTGAGAGGGGAAAGATATAAAAGGGACCTAAGGGGTAACTTTTTCACCCAGAGGGTGGTACGTGTATGGAATGAGCTGCCAGAGGATGTGGTGGAGGGTGGTACAATGACAACATTGAAGAGGCATTTGGATGGGGATATGGATAGGAAGGGTTTGGAGGGATATGGGCCGGGTGCTGGCAGGTGGGACTAGATTGGGTTGGGATATCTGGGTCAGCACGGACGGGGTCGGGGCCGAAGGGTCTGTTTCCATGGTGTGACAGATATGGTGAACAGAGACTTACTGGGGTGGGGGGAGGGTAAGGAACGCTGGAACCACGTTGTTCAGAAGTGACATGGGGTTTAGAGACTCTCTCTCTCTCTCTCTCTGTCTCTCTCTGTCTCTCTGTCTCTCTCTCTGTCTCTCTCTCTGTCTCTCTCTCTCTGTCTCTCTCTCTCTCAAGCGGCGATCCGTGTCGGAGCGGGGGTGAATTTGAAATCGGAGAGTGGGAAGAGATGGTATTGGAAACCTCTTCTCCCCTGACGATGCGAGGTCGGAGAGGAATCGAACAGGGAGGTGATGGAATGAGAGACCTCCCTATTACTCGGTGCAGCCAGGGATGGGGTTGGGGGTGGGATTCGGAGCACAGAATCGAGGACTTGACAGTGCGGAAGGTGAGGGGAGTGGGGGGAGGAGGGGGGACGGACTCAGTCCGGGGATGACCCAGAGGCAGGTGGGGCAGGGTCAGGAGAGGGGGGCTGCAGAGGGGGAGATGGACGGTCGGGCGCGGCCGGGCCGTTTTTGCGTTCGAGAACGCGCTGGTTGAGAAAACGCCTCCAAAGGAGGACGTGGCAGGTAGACGGGTTTGGAGAGAGGGGGAGGGTGGGGAACAGGGTGGGAGTGCAGAAGCAGGGCAAGAGGGCGTTCAGGCCGACCGGCTCCCCCCTCCCCCCCCCCCCCCCCCCCCCAACCCCCCCCAAACCCTCCCCGGCCGCCCATTCAGACTGTGCCATCATGCCGTTGCTGCGGGAGAGGATCACCGAACGCACCACGACCGGGGGGATGGAGCAGAGGGTGTCACTGGGAGCTGGAGACTGGCACCAAGGGAGGGTTGAAAAACACAGCCTGTGATCAGAGGGAGAGAGAGAGAGAGAGAGACAGAGTCAGTCACCGGCCATTTATTACAAACGATCGCCATCCACCCACCAGCATCACCGAGGGAGGGCCGCACTGTCGGAGGGTCAGTGCTGAGGGAGGGCCGCACTGTCGGAGGGTCAGTGCCGAGGGAGGGCCGCACTGTCGGAGGGTCAGTGCTGAGGGTGTGCCACACTGTCGGAGGGTCACTGCTGAGGGAGTGCCGCACTGTCGGAGGGTCAGTACTGAGGGAGGGCCGCACTGTCGGAGGGTCAGTGCTGAGGGAGTGCCGCACTGTCGGAGGGTCAGTGCTGAGGGAGGGCCGCACTGTCGGAGGGTCAGTGCTGAGGGAGGGCCGCACTGTCAGAGGGTCAGTGCTGAGGGAGGGCCGCACTGTCGGAGGGTCAGTGCTGAGGGAGGGCCGCACTGTAGGAGGGTCAGTACTGAGGGAGGGCCGCACTGTGGGAGGGTCAGTGCTGAGGGAGGGCCGCACTGTCGGAGGGTCAGTGCTGAGGGAGGGCCGCACTGTCGGAGGGTCAGTGCTGAGGGAGGGCCGCACTGTCGGAGGGTCAGTGCTGAGGGAGGGCCGCACTGTCGGAGGGTCAGTACTGAGGGAGGGCCGCACTGTCGGAGGGTCAGTGCTGAGGGAGGGCCGCACTGTCGGAGGGTCAGTGCTGAGGGAGGGCCGCACTGTGGGAGGGTCAGTACTGAGGGAGGGCCGCACTGTCGGAGGGTCAGTGCTGAGGGAGTGCCGCACTGTGGGAGGGTCAGTACTGAGGGAGGGCCGCACTGTCGGAGGGTCAGTGCTGAGGGGGGCCGCACTGTCGGAGGGTCAGTACTGAGGGAGGGCCGCACTGACGGAGGGTCAGTGCTGAGGGAGGGCCGCACTGTCGGAGGGTCAGTGCTGAGGGAGGGCCGCACTGTGGGAGGGTCAGTACTGAGGGAGGGCCGCACTGTCGGGGGGTCAGTGCTGAGGGAGGGCCGCACTGTGGGAGGGTCAGTACTGAGGGAGGGCCGCACTGTCGGAGGGTCAGTGCTGAGGGAGGGCCGCACTGTCGGAGGGTCAGTGCTGAGGGAGGGCCGCACTGTCGGAGGGTCAGTGCTAAGGGAGGGCCGCACTGTGGGAGGGTCAGTACTGAGGGAGGGCCGCACTGTCGGAGGGTCAGTGCTGAGGGAGGGCCGCACTGTCGGAGGGTCAGTGCTGAGGGAGGGCCGCACTGTCGGAGGGTCAGTACTGAGGGAGGGCCGCACTGTCGGAGGGTCAGTGCTGAGGGAGGGCCGCACTGTCGGAGGGTCAGTGCTGAGGGAGGGCCGCACTGTGGGAGGGTCAGTACTGAGGGAGGGCCGCACTGTCGGAGGGTCAGTGCTGAGGGAGGGCCGCACTGTCGGAGGGTCAGTGCTGAGGGAGGGCCGCACTGTCGGAGGGTCAGTGCTGAGGGAGGGCCGCACTGTCGGAGGGTCAGTGTTGAGGGAGGGCCGCACTGTCGGAGGGTCAGTGCTGAGGGAGGGCCGCACTGTCGGAGGGTCAGTACTGAGGGAGGGCCGCACTGTGGGAGGGTCAGTGCTGAGGGAGGGCCGCACTGTCGGAGGGTCAGTGCTGAGGGAGGGCCGCACTGTCGGAGGGTCAGTGTTGAGGGAGGGCCGCACTGTCGGAGGGTCAGTGCTGAGGGAGGGCCGCACTGTCGGAGGGTCAGTACTGAGGGAGGGCCGCACTGTCGGAGGGTCAGTGCTGAGGGAGGGGCCGCACTGTCGGAGGGTCAGTGCTGAGGGTGAGCTGCTACTGAGCGTTGGAGGGTCCCCCCACCCTCCCCCCCCCCCCCCCCCCCCCCCCCCCACTCTCAGTAGCAGCAGGGTGGACCATCTACAAGGGGCACTGCAGAAACTCACCAAAGACCCTCAGGCAGCACCTTCCCCCAAACCCACGGCCCCACTCCCATCCAGAAGGACAAGGGGGGGCAGCAGGTACATGGGAACACTCCCCCCCTCCTGCAAATTCCCCTCCGAGACCCTCCCCATCCCGACTCGGAAACATATCGCCGTTCCCTTCAGGGTCAGAATCCCGGAATTCCCTCCCTCAGGGGCATTGTGGGTCTACCCACAGCACATGGGCTGCAGTGGGTCAAGATGGACGCTCACCCTCCACAACCTTCTCAAAGTGGGGGGGGGGGGGGGGGGGGTGACTAGGGAGGGGGAGGGGTCTGCCCACCCTGACGTACTTACCGCCTTGGTCAATGGCACTGAACGAAGAGACTTGCATGCATAGGCAGAGATCACCACAGAGATGACGAGTTCCAACAGATTGAATAGCAGTGGGAATACAGCCATGGCAGACTCCACGGTATCCTGGGATCAAGGGAACAGCAAGATTCCAGAGTCTGTCACCGAAAACGGCTCACCCAGCCACACACACAAACTGCCTGTCCATCTCCCACCTCCTCCTAACGCCACCTCTCTGTCTCTCTCTCTCTCTCTCTGTCTCACCCTCTCCCCCTCTCTCTATGTCTCCCCACTTCTCCCCCAAACTCTCTACCTCTCTCCATCAATCCTCGGCCCTCTCTTTGACAGGATATCAGAATCAGAATTAGAATCCTGACAGGGTGCAAACAGGCCCTTCGGCCCAACAAGTCCACACCGACGCCCCCTGACTAATCCCCCGAACCTACACATCCCTGAACACTGTGGGACAATTTAGCCACGGCCAATCCACCCTAACCTACACATCCCTGAACACTATGGGACAATTTAGCACGGCCAATCCACCCTAACCTACACATCCCTGAACACTGTGGGACAATTTAGCACGGCCAATCCACCCTAACTTACACACCCCTGAACACTATGGGACAATTTAGCACGGCCAATCCACCCTAACCTACACATCCCTGAACACTATGGGACAATTTAGCACGGCCAATCCACCCTAACCTACACATCCCTGAACACTATGGGACAATTTAGCACGGCCAATCCACCCTAACCTACACATCCCTGAACACTATGGGACAATTTAGCACGGCCAATCCACCCTAACCTACACACCCCTGAACACTATGGGACAATTTAGCACGGCCAATCCACCCTAACCTACACATCCCTGAACACTATGGGACAATTTAGCACGGCCAATCCACCCTAACCTACACATCCCTGAACACTATGGGACAATTTAGTACGGCCAATCCACCCTGACCTACACATCCCTGAACACTGTGGGACAATTTAGCACGGCCAATCCACCCTAACCTACACATCCCTGAACACTGTGGGACAATTTAGTACGGCCAATCCACCCTAACCTACACATCCCTGAACACTAGGGGACAATTTAGCACGGTCAATCCACCCTAACCTGCACATCCCTGAACACTGTGGGACAATTTAGCACGGCCAATCCACCCTAACCTACACATCCCTGAACACACTGTGTGTGTGTTGTGTGTGTGTGTCTGTGTGTGTCTGTCTATGTGTGTCTGTGTGTGTGTCTGTGTGTGTGTGTCTATGTGTGTATGTGTGTGTGTGTAGGAGTGTGTGTGTGTTGTGTGTGTGTGTCAGTGTGTGTGTGTCTGTGTGTGTGTCTGTGTGTGCCTGTGTGTGTGTGTCTGTGTGTGTGTGTGCGTGTATGTGTGTGTGTGTGTGTCTATGTGTGTGTGTATGTGTGTGTCTGTGTGTGTGTCTGTGTGTGGTGTGTATGTGTGTCTGTGTGTGTGTCTGTGTGTGTGTGTCTATGGGTGTGTCTGTGTGTGTGTCAGTGTGTGTGTCTGTGTGTTTGTGCTGTGTGTGTGTGCTCTGTGTGTGTGTCTGTATGTGTGTCTAGGTGTGTGTGTGTCTGTGTGTGTCTGTCTATGTGTGTCTGTGTGTGTGTCTGTGTATGTGTGTCTATGTGTGTATGTGTGTGTGTAGGTGTGTGTGTCTGTGTGTGTGTGTTGTGTGTGTGTGAGTGTGTGTGTCTGTGTGTGTCTATGTGTGTGTGTCTATGTGTGTCTGTGTGTGTATGTGTGTGTGTGTCTGTGTGTGTGTGTGTGTGTATGTGTGTGTGTGTAGGAGTGTGTGTGTGTTGTGTGTGTGTCTGTGTGTGTTGTGTGTGTGTCTGTGTGTGTGTCTATGTGTGTCTGTGTGTGTGTCTGTGTATGTGTGTCTATGTGTGTATGTGTGTGTGTGTAGGAGTGTGTGTGTGCTGTGTGTGTCTGTGTGTGTGTGTGTGTATATATGTGTGTGTGTCTATGTGTGTGTGTCTGTGTGTGTGTGTGTATGTATGTGTGTGTGTATGTGTGTGTGTGTGTCTATGTGCGTGTGTGTCTATGTGCGTGTGTGTCTGTGTGTGTGTGTGTCTGTGTGTGTGTGTCTGTGTGTGTGTGTCTATGTGTGTGTCTGTGTGTGTGTCAGTGTATGTGTCTGTGTATGTGTGTCTGTGTGTTTGGGCTGTGTGTGTGTGTGCTCTGTATGTGTGTGTCTATGTGTGTGTCTAGGTGTGTGTGTGTCTGTGTGCGTGTCTATGTGTGTCTGTGTGTGTGTCTGTGTGTGTCTGTCTATGTGTGTGTGTATGTGTGTGTGTGTGTATGTATGTGTGTCTGTGTGTGTGTGTGTGTGTGAGTGTGTGTGTGCGTGTATGTGTGTGTGTGTGTCTATGTGTGTGTGTGTCTGTGTGTGTGTATGTATGTGTGTGTGTATGTGTGTGTCTGTGTGTGTGTGTGTCTGTGTGCGTGTGTGTCTATGTGCGTGTGTGTCTATGTGCGTGTGTGTCTGTGTGTGTGTGTGTCTGTGTGTGTGTGTGTCTGTGTGTGTGTCTGTGTGTGTGTGTCTATGTGTGTGTCTATGTGTGTGTCTGTGTGTGTGTCAGTGCATGTGTCTGTGTATGTGTGTCTGTGTGTTTGGGCTGTGTGTGTGTGTGCTCTGTATGTGTGTGTCTATGTGTGTGTCTAGGTGTGTGTGTGTCTGTGTGCATGTCTATGTGTGTCTGTGTGTGTGTCTGTCTATGTGTGTGTGTATGTGTGTGTGTGTATGTATGTGTGTCTGTGTGTGTGTGTGAGTGTGTGTGTGCGTGT
>NC_092785.1:29413178-29417962 GCF_047496795.1 Chiloscyllium punctatum | reverse complement strand
CCTGGCAACGTCCTTGTAAATCTTTTCTGAACCCTTTCAAGTTTCACAACATCTTTCCGATAGGAAGGAGACCAGAATTACACACAATATTCCAACAGTGGCCTAACCAATGTCCTGTACAGCCGCAACATGATCTCCCAACTCCTGGACTAAAATAATTGTAGGTGTGTCCTCAATCTCTTTGAGAATATGAGGATTATAGAAATCCCACACGAGAGAGAGAGAGAGAGAGAGAGACAGAGAGAGAGAGAGAGAGAGGCAGAGAGAGAGAGAGAGAGGGGGGAGAGAGAGAGAGAGAGAGAGAGGCAGAGAGAGAGAGAGAGAGGGGGGGGAGAGAGAGAGAGAGAGAGACAGAGAGACAGAGAGAGAGAGAGGGGGGGAGAGAGAGAGAGACAGAGAGAGACAGAGAGAGAGAGAGAGAGAGAGACAGAGACAAAGAATGTTCTTTATTAGGGCTCTGTTTATTTCTAGATTAAAATACAATAACGAGGCAGAAACTGTGGGGAGGGTAGGAATGAGAGGCAGGAGTGATGGAGGAGAGAGGGAGAGAGGGAGTGGGGAATTGGGGGAGAGAGGGGATGGGAGAGAGACAGAGTGGGGAATTAGGGGAGAGAAGGAGTGGGGAATGGGAGAGAGAGGGGGAGTCGGGAATGGGGGAGGGAGTGGGGAATGGGAGAGAGAAGGAGGGAGTCGGGAATGGGGAGGGAGTGGGGAATGGGAGAGAGAAGGAATGGGGAGAGACAGAGTGGGGAATTAGGGAAAGAGGAAATTGGGGATTGAAGAGCGCGGGGAATTGGGGGAGAGGGAGTGGAGAATGGGAGAGAGAGGGAGTGGGAATAGGAGAGAAATGGAATGGGGAATGGGGGAGAGGGGAGTGAGGAATGGGAGAGGGAATGGGGAATGGGGAGGGAATGGGGAATGGGGGAGAGGGGGAGTGGGGAATGGGAGAGGGAATGGGGAATGGGGAGGGAATGGGGAATGGGGGAGAGAGGGAGGGAGTGGGGAATGGGAGAGGGACTGGAGAATGGGGGAGTGAGTTGGGAATGGGGGAGGGAATGGGGAATGGGGGAGAGATGGAATGGGGAATGGGGAGAGAGGGAGGGAGTGGGGAATGGGAGAGACAGGGAGTGGGAATGGGGGAGAGGGAGGGAGCTGGGATTGGAGAGAGATGGAATGGGGAATGGGGGAGAGGTGGAGGCAGTGGGGAATGGGGGAGGGAGTTGGGAATGGGGGAGAGAGTGGGGAATGTGGAGGGAGTGGGGAATGGGAAGAGATGGAATGGGGAATGGGGGAGAGAGGGAGGGAGTGGGGAATGGGAGAGGGAATTGAGAATGGGGGAGAGAGGGGAGGGAGTTGGGAATGGGGGGAGGGAGTGGGGGAATGTGAGAGGGAGTGGCGAATGGGGAGGGAGTGGGGAATGGGAGAGAGATGGAAAGGGGAAAGGGGTAGAGAGGGAGGGAATTGGGAATGGGGAGGGAGATGGGAATGGGAGAGGAATGGGGAATGGGGAGGGAGTTGGGAATGGGGGAGGGAATGGGGAATGGGGAGAGAGCGAGGGAGTGAGGAATGAGAGGGGGGATTCACTGAGAGGGGGAAATGGAGTGGGTCACCCCGGGCCACTCCCCTCACCACTAACCACACCCCCACACCTGGCCACTCCCCCAACACTAACCACACCCCCACACCTGGCCACTCCCCCAACACTAACCTTACAGACTCAGTGCAGGGGGACACTGTAGACAGGGTTGGGGTGGGGGGGTCTCTCTCCCCTCAGTGCAGGGGGACACTGTAGACAGGGTTGGGGTGGGGGGTCTCTCTCTCTCCCCTCAGTGCAGGGGGACACTGTAGACAGGGGTTGGGGTGGGGGGGTCTCTCTCTCTCCCCTCAGTGCAGGGGGACACTGTAGACAGGGTTGGGGTGGGGGGTGTCACTCTCCCCTGAGTGCAGCGGGACACTGTAGACAGGGTTGGGGTGGGGGGGTGTCACTCTCCACTGAGTGCAGCGGGACACTGTAGACAGGGTTGGGGTGGGGGGGTCTCTCTCTCTCCCCTCAGTGCAGGGGGACACTGTAGACAGGGTTGGGGTGGGGGGGTCTCTCTCTCTCTCCCCTCAGTGCAGGGGGACACTGTAGACAGGGTTGGGGTGGGGGGGGTCTCTCTCCCTCAGTGCAGGGGGACACTGTAGACAGGGTTGGGGTGGGGGGGTCTCTCTCTCTCTCCCCTCAGTGCAGGGGGACACTGTAGACAGGGTTGGGGTGGGGGGTCTCTCTCTCTCCCCTCAGTGCAGGGGGACACTGTAGACAGGGTTGGGGTGGGGGGGTCTCTCTCTCTCCCCTCAGTGCAGGGGGACACTGTAGACAGGGTTGGGGTGGGGGGGTCTCTCTCTCTCTCTCCCCTCAGTGCAGGGGGACACTGTAGACAGGGTTGGGGTGGGGGGGTCTCTCTCTCTCTCTCCCCTCAGTGCAGGGGGACACTGTAGACAGGGTTGGGGTGGGGGGGGGTCTCTCTCCCCTCAGTTCAGGGGGACACTGTAGACAGGGTTGGGGGTGGGGGGGTCACTCTCCCCTCAGTGCAGGGGGGACACTGTAGACAGGGTTGGGGTGGGGGGGGTCTCTCTCCCCTCAGTGCAGGGGGACACTGTAGACAGGGTTGGGGTGGGGGGGTCTCTCTCTCTCTCCCCTAGTGCAGGGGGACACTGTAGACAGGGTTGGGGTGGGGGGGTCTCTCTCCCCTCAGTGCAGGGGGACACTGTAGACAGGGTTGGGGTGGGGGGGTCTCTCTCCCTCCCCTCAGTGCAGGGGGACACTGTAGACAGGGTTGGGGTGGGGGGGTCTCTCTCCCCTCAGTGCAGGGGGACACTGTAGACAGGGTTAGGGTGGGGGGGGGTCTCTCTCTCTCTCTCCCCTCAGTGCAGGGGGACACTGTAGACAGGGTTGGGGTGGGGGGGGTCTCTCTCCCCTCAGTGCAGGGGGACACTGTAGACAGGGTTGGGGTGGGGGGTCTCTCTCCTCTCTCTCCCCTCAGTGCAGGGGGACACTGTAGACAGGGTTGGGGTGGGGGGTCTCTCTCTCTCCCCTCAGTGCAGGGGGACACTGTAGACAGGGTTGGGGTGGGGGGGGGTCTCTCCCCTCAGTGCAGGGGGACACTGTAGACAGGGTTGGGGTGGGGGGGTCTCTCTCTCTCTCCCCTCAGTGCAGGGGGACACTGTAGACAGGGTTGGGGTGGGGGGGTCTCTCTCTCTCCCCTCAGTGCAGGGGGACACTGTAGACAGGGTTGGGGGTGGGGGGGTCACTCTCCCCTCAGTGCAGGGGGACACTGTAGACAGGGTTGGGGTGGGGGGGTCTCTCTCCCCTCAGTGCAGGGGGACACTGTAGACAGGGTTGGGGTGGGGGTCTCTCTCTCTCCCCTAGTGCAGGGAGACACTGTAGACAGGGTTGGGGTGGGGGGGTCTCTCTCCCCTCAGTGCAGGGGGACACTGTAGACAGGGTTGGGGTGGGGGGGTCTCTCTCTCTCTCCCCTCAGTGCAGGGGGGACACTGTAGACAGGGTTGGGGTGGGGGGTCTCTCTCCCTCAGTGCAGGGGGGACACTGTAGACAGGGTTGGGGTGGGGGGTCTCTCTCCCCCTCAGTGCAGGGGGACACTGTAGACAGGGTTGGGGTGGGGGGGTCTCTCTCCCCTCAGTGCAGGGGGACACTGTAGACAGGGTTGGGGTGGGGGGGGTCTCTCTCCCTCAGTGCAGGGGGACACTGTAGACAGGGTTGGGGTGGGGGGGTCTCTCTCTCCCCTCAGTGCAGGGGGACACTGTAGACAGGGTTGGGGTGGGGGGGTCTCTCTCCCCTCAGTGCAGGGGGACACTGTAGACAGGGTTGGGGTGGGGGGGTCTCTCTCTCTCCCTCAGTGCTGGGGGACACTGTAGACAGGGTTGGGGTGGGGGGTCTCTCTCCCCTCAGTGCAGGGGGACATTGTAGACAGGGTTGGGGTGGGGGGTCTCTCTCTCTCCCTCAGTGCAGGGGGACACTGTAGACAGGGTTGGGGTGGGGGGGTCTCTCTCTCTCCCCTCAGTGCAGGGGGACACTGTAGACAGGGTTGGGGTGGGGGGGTCTCTCTCCCCTCAGTGCAGGGGGACACTGTAGACAGGGTTGGGGTGGGGGGGGTCTCTCTCTCTCCCTCAGTGCAGGGGGACACTGTAGACAGGGTTGGGGTGGGGGGGGTCTCTCTCTCTCCCCTCAGTGCAGGGGGACACTGTAGACAGGGTTAGGGTGGGGGGTCTCTCTCCCCTCAGTGGCAGGGGGACACTGTAGACAGGGTTGGGGTGGGGGGGGTCTCTCTCCCCTCAGTGCAGGGGGACACTGTAGACAGGGTTGGGGTTGGGGGGGGTCCTCTCTCTCTCCCCTCAGTGCAGGGGGACACTGTAGACAGGGTTGGGGTGGGGGGGTCTCTCTCCCCTCAGTGCAGGGGGACACTGTAGACAGGGTTGGGGTGGGGGGGTCTCTCTCCCCTCAGTGCAGGGGGACACTGTAGACAGGGTTGGGGTGGGGGGGTCTCTCTCTCTCCCCTCAGTTCAGGGGGACACTGTAGATAGACAGGGTTGGGGTGGGGGGGGTCTCTCTCTCTCCCCTCAGTGCAGGGGGACACTGTAGACAGGGTTGGGGTGGGGGGGTCTCTCTCCCCTCAGTGCAGGGGGGACACTGTAGACAGGGTTGGGGTGGGTGGGTCTCTCTCCCCTCAGTGCAGGGGGACACTGTAGACAGGGTTGGGGTGGGGGGGTCTCTCTCCCCTCAGTGC
>NC_092785.1:29400678-29408178 GCF_047496795.1 Chiloscyllium punctatum | reverse complement strand
CAGAGATAGAGAGAGTTATAGAGAGAGAGAGAGAGAGGGAACAGGGACAGAGATAGAGAGAGTTATAGAGAGAGAGGGAGAGAGAGGGAACAGGGACAGAGATAGAGAGAGTTATAGAGAGAGAGAGAGAGAGGGAACAGGGACAGAGATAGAGAGAGTTATAGAGAGAGAGAGAGAGAGGGAACAGGGACAGAGATAGAGAGAGTTATAGAGAGAGAGAGAGAGGGAACAGGGACAGAGATAGAATTATAGAGAGTGAAAGAGAGAGAGAGAGAGGGGGAACAGGGACAGAGATAGAGAGAGTTATAGAGAGAGAGAGGGAGAGAGGGAACAGGGACGGATATAGAGAGAGTTATAGAGAGAGAGAGAGGGAACAGTGACAGAGATAGAGAGAGTTATAGAGAGAGAGAGAGAGGGAACAGGGACAGAGATAGAGAGAGTTATAGAGAGAGAGAGAGAGGGAACAGGGACAGAGATAGAGAGAGTTATAGAGAGAGAGAGGGAGAGAGAGGGAACAGGGACAGAGATAGAGAGAGTTATAGAGAGAGAGAGAGGGAACAGGGACAGAGATAGAGAGAGTTATAGAGAGAGAGAGGGAGAGAGAGGGAACAGGGACAGAGATAGAGAGAGATATAGAGAGAGAGACGGTGAGAGGGAACAGGGACAGAGATAGAGAGAGTTATAGAGAGAGAGGGAGAGAGGGAACAGGGACAGAGAAAGAGAGAGTTATAGAGAGAGAGAGAGGGAACAGGGACAGAGATAGAGAGAGTTATAGAGAGAGAGACGGTGAGAGGGAACAGGGACAGAGATAGAGAGAGTTATAGAGAGAGAGAGGGAGAGAGAGGGAACAGGGACAGAGATAGAGAGAGTTATAGAGAGAGAGAGGGGGAACAGGGACAGAGATAGAGAGAGTTATAGAGAGAGAGAGAGAGAGAGGGAACAGGGACAGAGATAGAGAGAGTTATAGAGAGAGAGAGAGAGGGAACAGGGACAGAGATAGAGAGAGTTATAGAGAGAGAGAGAGAGAGAGAGAGAACAGGGACAGAGATAGAGAGAGTTATAGAGAGAGAGAGAGAGAGAGAGGGAACAGGGACAGAGATAGAGAGAGTTATAGAGAGAGAGAGAGAGAGAGAGAGAACAGGGACAGAGATAGAGAGAGTTATAGAGAGAGAGAGAGAGGGATCAGGGACAGAGATAGAGAGAGTTATAGAGAGAGAGGGAGAGGGAACAGGGACAGAGATAGAGAGAGTTATAGAGAGAGAGAGAGAGAGAGAGGGAGAGAGAGGGAACAGGGACAGAGATAGAGAGAGTTATAGAGAGAGAGAGAGAACAGGGACAGAGATAGAGAGAGTTATAGAGAGAGAGAGAGGGAACAGGGACAGAGATAGAGAGAGTTATAGAGAGAGAGAGAAAGAGAGAACAGGGACAGAGATAGAGAGAGTTATAGAGAGAGAGGGAGAGAGAGGGAACAGGGACAGAGATAGAGAGAGTTATAGAGAGAGAGAGAGAGGGAGAGAGGGGACAGGGACAGAGATAGAGAGAGTTATAGAGAGAGAGAGAGAGAGAGGGAGAGAGGGAACAGGGACAGAGATAGAGAGAGTTATAGAGAGAGAGAGGGAGAGAGGGAACAGGGACAGAGATAGAGAGAGTTATAGAGAGAGAGAGAAAGAGAGAACATGGACAGAGATAGAAGAGTTATAGAGAGAGAGAGAAAGAGAGAACAGGGACAGAGATAGAGAGAGAGAGAGAGAGGGAGAGAGGGGGAACAGGGACAGAGATAGAGAGAGTTATAGAGAGAGGGAGAGAGAGGGAACAGGGACAGAGATAGAGAGAGTTATAGAGAGAGATAGAGAGGGAACAGGGACAGAGATAGAGAGAGTTATATAGAGAGAGAGAGGGAACAGGGACAGAGATAGAGAGAATTATAGAGAGCGAGAGAGGGAACAGGGACAGAGAAAGAGAGAGTTTTAGAGAGAGAGAGAGAGAGGGAACAGGGACAGAGATAGAGAGAGTTATAGAGAGAGAGAGAGAAAGAACAGGGACAGAGATAGAGAGAGTTATAGAGAGAGAGGGAGAGAGAGGGATCAGGGACAGAGATAGAGAGAGTTATAGAGAGAGAGAGAGAGAGAGGGAACAGGGACAGAGATAGAGAGAGTTATAGAGAGAGAGAGGGAGAGAGGGAACAGGGACAGAGATAGAGAGAATTATAGAGAGAGAGAGGGAGAGAGAGGGAACAGGGACAGAGATAGAGAGAGTTATAGAGAGAGAGAGAGAGGGAACAGGGACAGAGATAGAGAGAGTTATAGAGAGAGAGAGAGAGAGAGGGAACAGGGACAGAGATAGAGAGAGTTATAGAGAGAGAGAGAGAGGGAACAGGGACAGAGATAGAGAGAGTTATAGAGAGAGAGGGAGAGAGAGGGAACAGGGACAGAGATAGAGAGAGTTATAGAGAGACAGAGGGAGAGAGGGAACAGGGACAGAGATAGAGAGAGTTATAGAGAGAGAGGGAGAGAGAGGGAACAGGGACAGAGATAGAGAGAGTTACAGAGAGAGAGAGAGAAAGAACAGGGACAGAGATAGAGAGAGTTATAGAGAGAGAGGGAGAGAGGGAACAGGGACAGAGATAGAGACAGTTACAGAGAGAGAGGGAGAGAGAGGGAACAGGGACAGAGATAGAGAGAGTTATAGAGAGAGAGGGAGAGAGAGGGAACAGGGACAGAGATAGAGACAGTTACAGAGAGAGAGAGGAAGAGAGGGAACAGGGACAGAGATAGAGAGAGTTATAGAGAGAGAGGGAGAGAGAGGGAGAGAGAGGGAACAGGGACAGAGAAAGAGACAGTTACAGAGAGAGAGGGAGAGAGAGGGAACAGGGACAGAGATAGAGAGAGTTATAGAGAGAGAGAGAGAGGGAAAAGGGACAGAGATAGAGAGAGTTATAGAGAGAGAGGGAGAGAGAGGGAACAGGGACAGAGATAGAGAGATTTATAGAGAGAGAGAGGGAGAGAGAGGGAACAGGGACAGAGATAGAGAGAGTTATAGAGAGAGAGGGAGAGAGAGGGAACAGGGACAGAGATAGAGAGAGTTATAGAGAGAGAGAGGGAGAGAGAGGGAACAGGGACAGAGATAGAGAGAATTATAGAGAGAGAGACGGTGAGAGGGAACAGGGACAGAGATAGAGAGAGTTATAGAGAGAGAGAGGGAGAGAGGGAACACGGACAGAGATAGAGAGAGTTATAGAGAGAGAGAGAGAGGGAACAGGGACAGAGATAGAGAGAGTTATAGAGAGAGAGAGAGAGGGAACAGGGACAGAGATAGAGAGAGTTATATAGAGAGAGAGAGAGAGAGAACAGGGACAGAGATAGAGAGAGTTATAGAGAGAGAGAGAGGGAACAGGGACAGAGATAGAGAGAGTTTTAGAGAGAGAGAGAGAGGGAACAGGGACAGAGATAGAGAGAGTTATATAGAGAGAGAGAGAGAGGGAACAGGGACAGAGATAGAGAGAGTTATAGAGAGAGAGAGGGAGAGAGGGAGAGGGAACAGGGACAGAGATAGAGAGAGTTATAGAGAGAGAGAGAGAGGGAGAGAGGGAACAGGGACAGAGTTAGAGAGAGTTATAGAGAGAGAGAGAGAGAGGGAGAGAGGGAACAGGGACAGAGATAGAGAGAGTTATAGAGAGAGAGAGGGAGAGAGGGAACAGGGACAGAGATAGAGAGAGTTATAGAGAGAGAGAGGGAGAGAGGGAACAGGGACAGAGATAGAATTATAGAGAGAGAGGGAGAGAGAGGGAACAGGGACAGAGATAGAGAGAGTTATAGAGAGAGAGAGGGAGAGAGGGAGAGAGGGAACAGGGACAGAGATAGAGAGAGTTATAGAGAGAGAGAGAAAGAGAGAACAGGGACAGAGATAGAGAGAGTTATAGAGAGAGAGAGAAAGAGAGAACAGGGACAGAGATAGAGAGAGTTATAGAGAGAGAGAGGGAGAGAGAGAGAGAGTGAACAGGGACAGAGATAGAGAGAGTTATAGAGAGAGAGGGAGAGAGGGAACAGGGACAGAGATAGAGAGAGTTATAGAGAGAGAGGGAGAGAGAGGGATCAGGGACAGAGATAGAGAGAGTTATTGAGAGAGAGGGAGAGGGAACAGGGACAGAGATAGAGAGAGTTATAGAGAGAGAGAGAGAGAGGGAACAGGGACAGAGATAGAGAGAGTTATAGAGAGAGAGAGGGAGAGAGAGGGAACAGGGACAGAGATAGAGAGAGTTATAGAGAGAGAGAGAGAACAGGGACAGGGATAGAGAGAGTTATAGAGAGAGAGAGAGGGAACAGGGACAGAGATAGAGAGAGTTATAGAGAGAGAGAGAAAGAGAGAACAGGGACAGAGATAGAGAGAGTTATAGAGAGAGAGAGAGGGAACAGGGACAGAGATAGAGAGAGTTATAGAGAGAGAGGGAGAGAGAGGGAACAGGGACAGAGATAGAGAGAGTTATAGAGAGAGAGGGAGAGAGAGAGGGAACAGGGACAGAGATAGAGAGAGTTATAGAGAGAGAGAGAGAGGGAACAGGGACAGAGATAGAGAGAGTTATAAAGAGAGAGAGGGAGAGAGGGAACAGGGACAGAGATAGAGAGAGTTATAGAGAGAGAGAGAGAGGGAACAGGGACAGAGATAGAGAGAGTTATAAAGAGAGAGAGAGAGAGAGGGAACAGGGACAGAGATAGAGAGAATTATAGAGAGAGAGGGAGAGAGAGGGAACAGGGACAGAGATAGAGAGAGTTATAGAGAGAGAGGGAGAGAGGGAACAGGGACAGAGATAGAGAGAATTATAGAGAGAGACGGAGAGAGGGAACAGGGACAGAGATAGAAAGAGTTATAGAGAGAGAGGGAGAGAGGGAACAGGGACAGAGATAGAGAGAATTATAGAGAGAGACGGAGAGGGAACAGGGACAGAGATAGAGAGAGTTATAGAGAGAGAGACGGTGAGATGGAACAGGGACAGAGATAGAGAGAGTTATAGAGAGAGAGAGGGAGAGAGGGAACAGGGACGGATATAGAGAGAGTTATAGAGGGAGAGAAGGAGAGAGAGGGAACAGGGACAGAGATAGAGAGAGTTATAGGGAGAGAGAGAGAAAGAACAGGGACAGAGATAGAGAGAGTTATAGAGAGAGAGGGAACAGGGACAGAGATAGAGAGAGAGAGGGAGAGAGGGAACAGGGACAGAGATAGAGAGAGTTATATAGAGAGAGAGAGGGAGAGGGAACAGGGACAGAGATAGAGAAAGTTATAGAGAGAGACGGAGAGAGAGGGAACAGGGACAGAGATAGAGAGAGTTATATAGAGAGAGAGAGGGAGAGGGAACAGGGACAGAGATAGAGAGAGTTATAGAGAGAGACGGAGAGAGAGGGAACAGGGACAGAGATAGAGAGAGTTATAGAGAGAGAGAGAGAGGGAACAGGGACAGAGATAGAGAGAGTTATAGAGAGAGAGAGAGAGGGAGAGAGGGAACAGGGACAGAGATAGAGAGAATTATAGAGAGAGAGACGGAGAGAGGGAACAGGGACAGAGATAGAGAGAGTTATAGAGAGAGAGAGAGAGAGAGGGAACAGGGACGGAGATAGGGAGAGTTATAGAGAGAGAGAGAGAGGGAACAGGGACAGAGATAGAGAGAGTTATCCAGAGAGAGGGAGAGAGAGGGAACAGGGACAGAGATAGAGAGAGTTATAGAGAGAGAGAGGGAGAGAGGGAACAGGAACAGAGATAGAGAGAGTTATAGAGAGAGAGACGGAGAGAGGGAACAGGGACAGAGATAGAGAGAGTTATAGAGAGAGAGAGGGAGAGAGGGAACAGGGACAGAGATAGAGAGAGTTATAGAGAGAGAGGGAGAGAGAGGGAACAGGGACAGACATAGAGACAGTTATAGAGAGAGAGAGGGAGAGAGGGAACAGGGACAGAGATAGAGAGAGTTATGGAGAGAGAGGGAGAGAGAGGGAACAGGGACAGAGATAGAGAGAGTTATAGAGAGAGAGAGGGAGAGAGAGGGAACAGGGACAGAGATAGAGAGAGTTATAGAGAGAGAGAGGGAGAGAGAGGGAACAGGGACAGAGATAGAGAGAGTTATAAAGAGAGAGAGAGAGAGGGAACAGGGACAGAGATAGAGAGAATTATAGAGAGAGAGGGAGAGAGAGGGAACAGGGACAGAGATAGAGAGAGTTATAGAGAGAGAGAGAGGGAACAGGGAAAGAGATAGAGAGAGTTATAGAGAGAGAGAGAAAGAGAGAACAGGGACAGAGATAGAGAGAGTTATAGAGAGAGAGAGAGGGAACGGGGACAGAGATAGAGAGAGTTATAGAGAGAGAGGGAGAGAGAGGGAACAGGGACAGAGATAGAGAGAGTTATAGAGAGAGAGGGAGAGAGAGAGGGAACAGGGACAGAGATAGAGAGAGTTATAGAGAGAGAGAGAGAGGGAACAGGGACAGAGATAGAGAGAGTTATAAAGAGAGAGAGGGAGAGAGGGAACAGGGACAGAGATAGAGAGAGTTATAGAGAGAGAGAGAGAGGGAACAGGGACAGAGATAGAGAGAGTTATAAAGAGAGAGAGAGAGAGGGAACAGGGACAGAGATAGAGAGAATTATAGAGAGAGAGGGAGAGAGAGGGAACAGGGACAGAGATAGAGAGAGTTATAGAGAGAGAGGGAGAGAGGGAACAGGGACAGAGATAGAGAGAATTATAGAGAGAGAGGGAGAGAGGGAACAGGGACAGAGATAGAAAGAGTTATAGAGAGAGAGAGAGAGAGAGGGAACAGGGACGGAGATAGGGAGAGTTATAGAGAGAGAGAGAGAGGGAACAGGGACAGAGATAGAGAGAGTTATAGAGAGAGAGACGGTGAGAGGGAACAGGGACAGAGATAGAGAGAGTTATAGAGAGAGAGACGGTGAGAGGGAACAGGGACAGAGATAGAGAGAGTTATAGAGAGAGAGAGGGAGAGAGGGAACAGGGACGGATATAGAGAGAGTTATAGAGAGAGAGAAGGAGAGAGAGGGAACAGGGACAGAGATAGAGAGAGTTATAGGGAGAGAGAGAGAAAGAACAGGGACAGAGATAGAGAGAGTTATAGAGAGAGAGGGAACAGGGACAGAGATAGAGAGAGAGAGGGAGAGAGGGAACAGGGACAGAGATAGAGAGAGTTATATAGAGAGAGAGAGGGAGAGGGAACAGGGACAGAGATAGAGAAAGTTATAGAGAGAGACGGAGAGAGAGGGAACAGGGACAGAGATAGAGAGAGTTATATAGAGAGAGAGAGGGAGAGGGAACAGGGACAGAGATAGAGAGAGTTATAGAGAGAGACGGAGAGAGAGGGAACAGGGACAGAGATAGAGAGAGTTATAGAGAGAGAGAGAGAGGGAACAGGGACAGAGATAGAGAGAGTTATAGAGAGAGAGAGAGGGAGAGAGGGAACAGGGACAGAGATAGAGAGAGTTATAGAGAGAGAGAGGGAGAGAGGGAACAGG
>NC_092785.1:29390678-29393178 GCF_047496795.1 Chiloscyllium punctatum | reverse complement strand
AGAGAGAGAGAGAGGGAACAGGGACAGAGATAGAGAGAGTTATAGAGAGAGAGACGGTGAGAGGGAACAGGGACAGAGATAGAGAGAGTTATAGAGAGAGAGACGGTGAGATGGAACAGGGACAGAGATAGAGAGAGTTATAGAGAGAGAGAGGGAGAGAGGGAACAGGGACGGATATAGAGAGAGTTATAGAGGGAGAGAAGGAGAGAGAGGGAACAGGGACAGAGATAGAGAGAGTTATAGGGAGAGAGAGAGAAAGAACAGGGACAGAGATAGAGAGAGTTATAGAGAGAGAGGGAACAGGGACAGAGATAGAGAGAGAGAGGGAGAGAGGGAACAGGGACAGAGATAGAGAGAGTTATAGAGAGAGAGAGAGAGAGGGAGAGAGGGAACAGGGACAGAGATAGAGAGAGTTATATAGAGAGAGAGAGGGAGAGGGAACAGGGACAGAGATAGAGAAAGTTATAGAGAGAGACGGAGAGAGAGGGAACAGGGACAGAGATAGAGAGAGTTATATAGAGAGAGAGAGGGAGAGGGAACAGGGACAGAGATAGAGAGAGTTATAGAGAGAGAGAGGGAGAGAGAGGGAACAGGGACAGAGATAGAGAGAGTTATAGAGAGAGAGAGAGAGAGGGAACAGGGACAGAGATAGAGAGAGTTATAAAGAGAGAGAGAGAGAGGGAACAGGGACAGAGATAGAGAGAATTATAGAGAGAGAGGGAGAGAGAGGGAACAGGGACAGAGATAGAGAGAGTTATAGAGAGAGAGAGAGGGAACAGGGACAGAGATAGAGAGAGTTATAGAGAGAGAGAGAGGGAACAGGGAAAGAGATAGAGAGAGTTATAGAGAGAGAGAGAAAGAGAGAACAGGGACAGAGATAGAGAGAGTTATAGAGAGAGAGAGAGGGAACGGGGACAGAGATAGAGAGAGTTATAGAGAGAGAGGGAGAGAGAGGGAACAGGGACAGAGATAGAGAGAGTTATAGAGAGAGAGGGAGAGAGAGAGGGAACAGGGACAGAGATAGAGAGAGTTATAGAGAGAGAGAGAGAGGGAACAGGGACAGAGATAGAGAGAGTTATAAAGAGAGAGAGGGAGAGAGGGAACAGGGACAGAGATAGAGAGAGTTATAGAGAGAGAGAGAGAGGGAACAGGGACAGAGATAGAGAGAGTTATAAAGAGAGAGAGAGAGAGGGAACAGGGACAGAGATAGAGAGAATTATAGAGAGAGAGGGAGAGAGAGGGAACAGGGACAGAGATAGAGAGAGTTATAGAGAGAGAGGGAGAGAGGGAACAGGGACAGAGATAGAGAGAATTATAGAGAGAGAGGGAGAGAGGGAACAGGGACAGAGATAGAAAGAGTTATAGAGAGAGAGAGAGAGAGAGAGGGAACAGGGACGGAGATAGGGAGAGTTATAGAGAGAGAGAGAGAGAGGGAACAGGGACAGAGATAGAGAGAGTTATAGAGAGAGAGACGGTGAGAGGGAACAGGGACAGAGATAGAGAGAGTTATAGAGAGAGAGACGGTGAGAGGGAACAGGGACAGAGATAGAGAGAGTTATAGAGAGAGAGAGGGAGAGAGGGAACAGGGACGGATATAGAGAGAGTTATAGAGAGAGAGAAGGAGAGAGAGGGAACAGGGACAGAGATAGAGAGAGTTATAGGGAGAGAGAGAGAAAGAACAGGGACAGAGATAGAGAGAGTTATAGAGAGAGAGGGAACAGGGACAGAGATAGAGAGAGAGAGGGAGAGAGGGAACAGGGACAGAGATAGAGAGAGTTATATAGAGAGAGAGAGGGAGAGGGAACAGGGACAGAGATAGAGAAAGTTATAGAGAGAGACGGAGAGAGAGGGAACAGGGACAGAGATAGAGAGAGTTATATAGAGAGAGAGAGGGAGAGGGAACAGGGACAGAGATAGAGAGAGTTATAGAGAGAGACGGAGAGAGAGGGAACAGGGACAGAGATAGAGAGAGTTATAGAGAGAGAGAGAGAGGGAACAGGGACAGAGATAGAGAGAGTTATAGAGAGAGAGAGAGGGAGAGAGGGAACAGGGACAGAGATAGAGAGAGTTATAGAGAGAGAGAGGGAGAGAGGGAACAGGGACAGAGATAGAGAGAATTATAGAGAGAGAGACGGAGAGAGGGAACAGGGACAGAGATAGAGAGAGTTATAGAGAGAGAGAGAGAGAGAGGGAACAGGGACGGAGATAGGGAGAGTTATAGAGAGAGAGAGAGAGGGAACAGGGACAGAGATAGAGAGAGTTATCCAGAGAGAGGGAGAGAGAGGGAACAGGGACAGAGATAGAGAGAGTTATAGAGAGAGAGAGGGAGAGAGGGAACAGGAACAGAGATAGAGAGAGTTATAGAGAGAGAGACGGAGAGAGGGAACAGGGACAGAGATAGAGAGAGTTATAGAGAGAGAGAGGGAGAGAGGGAACAGGGACAGAGATAGAGAGAGTTATAGAGAGAGAGGGAGAGAGAGGGAACAGGGACAGACATAGA
>NC_092785.1:29340678-29375678 GCF_047496795.1 Chiloscyllium punctatum | reverse complement strand
AGAGTTATAGAGAGAGAGAGAGAGAGGGAGAGAGGGAACAGGGACAGAGATAGAGAGAGTTATAGAGAGAGAGAGGGAGAGAGGGAACAGGGACAGAGATAGAATTATAGAGAGAGAGGGAGAGAGAGGGAACAGGGACAGAGATAGAGAGAGTTATAGAGAGAGAGAGGGAGAGAGGGAGAGAGGGAACAGGGACAGAGATAGAGAGAGTTATAGAGAGAGAGAGGGAGAGAGGGAACAGGGACAGAGATAGAATTATAGAGAGAGAGGGAGAGAGAGGGAACAGGGACAGAGATAGAGAGAGTTATAGAGAGAGAGAGGGAGAGAGGGAGAGAGGGAACAGGGACAGAGATAGAGAGAGTTATAGAGAGAGAGAGAAAGAGAGAACAGGGACAGAGATAGAGAGAGTTATAGAGAGAGAGAGAAAGAGAGAACAGGGACAGAGATAGAGAGAGTTATAGAGAGAGAGAGGGAGAGAGAGAGAGAGGGAACAGGGACAGAGATAGAGAGAGTTATAGAGAGAGAGGGAGAGAGGGAACAGGGACAGAGATAGAGAGAGTTATAGAGAGAGAGGGAGAGAGAGGGATCAGGGACAGAGATAGAGAGAGTTATTGAGAGAGAGGGAGAGGGAACAGGGACAGAGATAGAGAGAGTTATCGAGAGTGAGAGAGAGAGGGAACAGGGACAGAGATAGAGAGAGTTATAGAGAGAGAGAGGGAAAGAGAGGGAACAGGGACAGAGATAGAGAGAGTTATAGAGAGAGAGAGAGAACAGGGACAGGGATAGAGAGAGTTATAGAGAGAGAGAGAGGGAACAGGGACAGAGATAGAGAGAGTTATAGAGAGAGAGAGAAAGAGAGAACAGGGACAGAGATAGAGAGAGTTATAGAGAGAGAGAGAGGGAACAGGGACAGAGATAGAGAGAGTTATAGAGAGAGAGGGAGAGAGAGGGAACAGGGACAGAGATAGAGAGAGTTATAGAGAGAGAGGGAGAGAGAGAGGGAACAGGGACAGAGATAGAGAGAGTTATAGAGAGAGAGAGAGAGGGAACAGGGACAGAGATAGAGAGAGTTATAAAGAGAGAGAGGGAGAGAGGGAACAGGGACAGAGATAGAGAGAGTTATAGAGAGAGAGAGAGAGGGAACAGGGACAGAGATAGAGAGAGTTATAAAGAGAGAGAGAGAGAGGGAACAGGGACAGAGATAGAGAGAATTATAGAGAGAGAGGGAGAGAGAGGGAACAGGGACAGAGATAGAGAGAGTTATAGAGAGAGAGGGAGAGAGGGAACAGGGACAGAGATAGAGAGAATTATAGAGAGAGACGGAGAGAGGGAACAGGGACAGAGATAGAAAGAGTTATAGAGAGAGAGAGAGAGAGAGAGGGAACAGGGACGGAGATAGGGAGAGTTATAGAGAGAGAGAGAGAGGGAACAGGGACAGAGATAGAGAGAGTTATAGAGAGAGAGACGGTGAGAGGGAACAGGGACAGAGATAGAGAGAGTTATAGAGAGAGAGACGGTGAGAGGGAACAGGGACAGAGATAGAGAGAGTTATAGAGAGAGAGAGGGAGAGAGGGAACAGGGACGGATATAGAGAGAGTTATAGAGAGAGAGAAGGAGAGAGAGGGAACAGGGACAGAGATAGAGAGAGTTATAGGGAGAGAGAGAGAAAGAACAGGGACAGAGATAGAGAGAGTTATAGAGAGAGAGGGAACAGGGACAGAGATAGAGAGAGAGAGGGAGAGAGGGAACAGGGACAGAGATAGAGAGAGTTATGTAGAGAGAGAGAGGGAGAGGGAACAGGGACAGAGATAGAGAAAGTTATAGAGAGAGACGGAGAGAGAGGGAACAGGGACAGAGATAGAGAGAGTTATATAGAGAGAGAGAGGGAGAGGGAACAGGGACAGAGATAGAGAGAGTTATAGAGAGAGACGGAGAGAGAGGGAACAGGGACAGAGATAGAGAGAGTTATAGAGAGAGAGAGAGAGGGAACAGGGACAGAGATAGAGAGAGTTATAGAGAGAGAGAGAGGGAGAGAGGGAACAGGGACAGAGATAGAGAGAGTTATAGAGAGAGAGAGGGAGAGAGGGAACAGGGACAGAGATAGAGAGAATTATAGAGAGAGAGACGGAGAGAGGGAACAGGGACAGAGATAGAGAGAGTTATAGAGAGAGAGAGAGAGAGAGGGAACAGGGACGGAGATAGGGAGAGTTATAGAGAGAGAGAGAGAGGGAACAGGGACAGAGATAGAGAGAGTTATCCAGAGAGAGGGAGAGAGAGGGAACAGGGACAGAGATAGAGAGAGTTATAGAGAGAGAGAGGGAGAGAGGGAACAGGAACAGAGATAGAGAGAGTTATAGAGAGAGAGACGGAGAGAGGGAACAGGGACAGAGATAGAGAGAGTTATAGAGAGAGAGAGGGAGAGAGGGAACAAGGACAGAGATAGAGAGAGTTATAGAGAGAGAGGGAGAGAGAGGGAACAGGGACAGACATAGAGACAGTTATAGAGAGAGAGAGGGAGAGAGGGAACAGGGACAGAGATAGAGAGAGTTATGGAGAGAGAGGGAGAGAGAGGGAACAGGGACAGAGATAGAGAGAGTTATAGAGAGAGAGAGGGAGAGAGAGGGAACAGGGACAGAGATAGAGAGAGTTATAGAGAGAGAGAGAGAGAGGGAACAGGGACAGAGATAGAGAGAGTTATAAAGAGAGAGAGAGAGAGGGAACAGGGACAGAGATAGAGAGAATTATAGAGAGAGAGAGAGAAAGAACAGGGACAGAGATAGAGAGAGTTATAGAGAGAGAGAGAGAGAGAGGGAACAGGGACAGAGATAGAGAGAGTTATAGAGAGAGAGAGAGAAAGAACAGGGACAGAGATAGAGAGAGTTATAGAGAGAGAGAGAGAGAGGGAACAGGGACAGAGATAGAGAGAGTTATAGAGAGAGAGAGAGAGGGAACAGGGACAGAGATAGAGAGAGTTATAGAGAGAGAGAGAGGGAACAGGGACAGAGATAGAGAGAGTTATAGAGAGAGAGAGAGAAAGAACAGGGACAGAGATAGAGAGAGTTATAGAGAGAGAGTGAGAGAGAGGGAACAGGGACAGAGATAGAGAGAGTTATAGAGAGAGAGAGAGAGAGAGGGAACAGGGACAGAGATAGAGAGAGTTATAGAGAGAGAGAGAGAGGGAACAGGGACAGAGATAGAGAGAGTTATAGAGAGAGAGAGAGAGAGAGGGAACAGGGACAGAGATAGAGAGAGTTATAGAGAGAGAGAGAGAGGGAACAGGGACAGAGATAGAGAGAGTTATAGAGAGAGAGGGAGAGAGAGGGAACAGGGACAGAGATAGAGAGAGTTATAGAGAGACAGAGGGAGAGAGGGAACAGGGACAGAGATAGAGAGAGTTATAGAGAGAGAGGGAGAGAGAGGGAACAGGGACAGAGATAGAGAGAGTTACAGAGAGAGAGAGAGAAAGAACAGGGACAGAGATAGAGAGAGTTATAGAGAGAGAGGGAGAGAGGGAACAGGGACAGAGATAGAGACAGTTACAGAGAGAGAGGGAGAGAGAGGGAACAGGGACAGAGATAGAGAGAGTTATAGAGAGAGAGGGAGAGAGAGGGAACAGGGACAGAGATAGAGACAGTTACAGAGAGAGAGAGGAAGAGAGGGAACAGGGACAGAGATAGAGAGAGTTATAGAGAGAGAGGGAGAGAGAGGGAACAGGGACAGAGATAGAGACAGTTACAGAGAGAGAGGGAGAGAGAGGGAACAGGGACAGAGATAGAGAGAGTTATAGAGAGAGAGAGAGAGGGAAAAGGGACAGAGATAGAGAGAGTTATAGAGAGAGAGAGGGAGAGAGAGGGAACAGGGACAGAGATAGAGAGAGTTATAGAGAGAGAGGGAGAGAGAGGGAACAGGGACAGAGATAGAGAGAGTTATAGAGAGAGAGAGGGAGAGAGAGGGAACAGGGACAGAGATAGAGAGAATTATAGAGAGAGAGACGGTGAGAGGGAACAGGGACAGAGATAGAGAGAGTTATAGAGAGAGAGAGGGAGAGAGGGAACACGGACAGAGATAGAGAGAGTTATAGAGAGAGAGAGAGAGGGAACAGGGACAGAGATAGAGAGAGTTATAGAGAGAGAGAGAGAGGGAACAGGGACAGAGATAGAGAGAGTTATATAGAGAGAGAGAGAGAGAGAACAGGGACAGAGATAGAGAGAGTTATAGAGAGAGAGAGAGGGAACAGGGACAGAGATAGAGAGAGTTTTAGAGAGAGAGAGAGAGGGAACAGGGACAGAGATAGAGAGAGTTATATAGAGAGAGAGAGAGAGGGAACAGGGACAGAGATAGAGAGAGTTATAGAGAGAGAGAGGGAGAGAGGGAGAGGGAACAGGGACAGAGATAGAGAGAGTTATAGAGAGAGAGAGAGAGGGAGAGAGGGAACAGGGACAGAGATAGAGAGAGTTATAGAGAGAGAGAGAGAGAGGGAGAGAGGGAACAGGGACAGAGATAGAGAGAGTTATAGAGAGAGAGAGGGAGAGAGGGAACAGGGACAGAGATAGAATTATAGAGAGAGAGGGAGAGAGAGGGAACAGGGACAGAGATAGAGAGAGTTATAGAGAGAGAGAGGGAGAGAGGGAGAGAGGGAACAGGGACAGAGATAGAGAGAGTTATAGAGAGAGAGAGGGAGAGAGGGAACAGGGACAGAGATAGAATTATAGAGAGAGAGGGAGAGAGAGGGAACAGGGACAGAGATAGAGAGAGTTATAGAGAGAGAGAGGGAGAGAGGGAGAGAGGGAACAGGGACAGAGATAGAGAGAGTTATAGAGAGAGAGAGAAAGAGAGAACAGGGACAGAGATAGAGAGAGTTATAGAGAGAGAGAGAAAGAGAGAACAGGGACAGAGATAGAGAGAGTTATAGAGAGAGAGAGGGAGAGAGAGAGAGAGGGAACAGGGACAGAGATAGAGAGAGTTATAGAGAGAGAGGGAGAGAGGGAACAGGGACAGAGATAGAGAGAGTTATAGAGAGAGAGGGAGAGAGAGGGATCAGGGACAGAGATAGAGAGAGTTATTGAGAGAGAGGGAGAGGGAACAGGGACAGAGATAGAGAGAGTTATCGAGAGTGAGAGAGAGAGGGAACAGGGACAGAGATAGAGAGAGTTATAGAGAGAGAGAGGGAAAGAGAGGGAACAGGGACAGAGATAGAGAGAGTTATAGAGAGAGAGAGAGAACAGGGACAGGGATAGAGAGAGTTATAGAGAGAGAGAGAGGGAACAGGGACAGAGATAGAGAGAGTTATAGAGAGAGAGAGAAAGAGAGAACAGGGACAGAGATAGAGAGAGTTATAGAGAGAGAGAGAGGGAACAGGGACAGAGATAGAGAGAGTTATAGAGAGAGAGGGAGAGAGAGGGAACAGGGACAGAGATAGAGAGAGTTATAGAGAGAGAGGGAGAGAGAGAGGGAACAGGGACAGAGATAGAGAGAGTTATAGAGAGAGAGAGAGAGGGAACAGGGACAGAGATAGAGAGAGTTATAAAGAGAGAGAGGGAGAGAGGGAACAGGGACAGAGATAGAGAGAGTTATAGAGAGAGAGAGAGAGGGAACAGGGACAGAGATAGAGAGAGTTATAAAGAGAGAGAGAGAGAGGGAACAGGGACAGAGATAGAGAGAATTATAGAGAGAGAGGGAGAGAGAGGGAACAGGGACAGAGATAGAGAGAGTTATAGAGAGAGAGGGAGAGAGGGAACAGGGACAGAGATAGAGAGAATTATAGAGAGAGACGGAGAGAGGGAACAGGGACAGAGATAGAAAGAGTTATAGAGAGAGAGAGAGAGAGAGAGGGAACAGGGACGGAGATAGGGAGAGTTATAGAGAGAGAGAGAGAGGGAACAGGGACAGAGATAGAGAGAGTTATAGAGAGAGAGACGGTGAGAGGGAACAGGGACAGAGATAGAGAGAGTTATAGAGAGAGAGACGGTGAGAGGGAACAGGGACAGAGATAGAGAGAGTTATAGAGAGAGAGAGGGAGAGAGGGAACAGGGACGGATATAGAGAGAGTTATAGAGAGAGAGAAGGAGAGAGAGGGAACAGGGACAGAGATAGAGAGAGTTATAGGGAGAGAGAGAGAAAGAACAGGGACAGAGATAGAGAGAGTTATAGAGAGAGAGGGAACAGGGACAGAGATAGAGAGAGAGAGGGAGAGAGGGAACAGGGACAGAGATAGAGAGAGTTATGTAGAGAGAGAGAGGGAGAGGGAACAGGGACAGAGATAGAGAAAGTTATAGAGAGAGACGGAGAGAGAGGGAACAGGGACAGAGATAGAGAGAGTTATATAGAGAGAGAGAGGGAGAGGGAACAGGGACAGAGATAGAGAGAGTTATAGAGAGAGACGGAGAGAGAGGGAACAGGGACAGAGATAGAGAGAGTTATAGAGAGAGAGAGAGAGGGAACAGGGACAGAGATAGAGAGAGTTATAGAGAGAGAGAGAGGGAGAGAGGGAACAGGGACAGAGATAGAGAGAGTTATAGAGAGAGAGAGGGAGAGAGGGAACAGGGACAGAGATAGAGAGAATTATAGAGAGAGAGACGGAGAGAGGGAACAGGGACAGAGATAGAGAGAGTTATAGAGAGAGAGAGAGAGAGAGGGAACAGGGACGGAGATAGGGAGAGTTATAGAGAGAGAGAGAGAGGGAACAGGGACAGAGATAGAGAGAGTTATCCAGAGAGAGGGAGAGAGAGGGAACAGGGACAGAGATAGAGAGAGTTATAGAGAGAGAGAGGGAGAGAGGGAACAGGAACAGAGATAGAGAGAGTTATAGAGAGAGAGACGGAGAGAGGGAACAGGGACAGAGATAGAGAGAGTTATAGAGAGAGAGAGGGAGAGAGGGAACAAGGACAGAGATAGAGAGAGTTATAGAGAGAGAGGGAGAGAGAGGGAACAGGGACAGACATAGAGACAGTTATAGAGAGAGAGAGGGAGAGAGGGAACAGGGACAGAGATAGAGAGAGTTATGGAGAGAGAGGGAGAGAGAGGGAACAGGGACAGAGATAGAGAGAGTTATAGAGAGAGAGAGGGAGAGAGAGGGAACAGGGACAGAGATAGAGAGAGTTATAGAGAGAGAGAGAGAGAGGGAACAGGGACAGAGATAGAGAGAGTTATAAAGAGAGAGAGAGAGAGGGAACAGGGACAGAGATAGAGAGAATTATAGAGAGAGAGGGAGAGAGAGGGAACAGGGACAGAGATAGAGAGAGTTATAGAGAGAGACAGAGGGAACAGGGACAGAGATAGAGAGAGTTATAGAGAGAGAGAGAGGGAAAAGGGACAGAGATAGAGAGAGTTATAAAGAGAGAGAGAGAGAGGGAACAGGGACAGAGATAGAGAGAATTATAGAGAGAGAGGGAGAGAGAGGGAACAGGGACAGAGATAGAGAGAGTTATAGAGAGAGAGAGAGGGAACAGGGACAGAGATAGAGAGAGTTATAGAGAGAGAGAGAGGGAACAGGGACAGAGATAGAGAGAGTTATAGAGAGGGAGAGAGAGGGAACAGGGACAGAGATAGAGAGAGTTATAAAGAGAGAGAGAGAGAGGGAACAGGGACAGAGATAGAGAGAATTATAGAGAGAGAGGGAGAGAGAGGGAACAGGGACAGAGATAGAGAGAGTTATAGAGAGAGAGAGGGAGAGAGAGGGAACAGGGACAGATATGAGAGAGTTATAGAGAGAGATAGAGAGGGAACAGGGACAGAGATAGAGAGAGTTATATAGAGAGAGAGAGGGAACAGGGACAGAGATAGAGAGAGTTATAGAGAGAGAGAGGGAGAGAGGGAACAGGGACAGAGATAGAGAGAATTATAGAGAGAGAGAGAGAGGGAACAGGGACAGAGATAGAGAGAGTTATAGAGAGAGAGAGAGAAAGAACAGGGACAGAGATAGAGAGAGTTATAGAGAGAGAGTGAGAGAGAGGGAACAGGGACAGAGATAGAGAGAGTTATAGAGAGAGAGAGAGAGGGAACAGGGACAGAGATAGAGAGAGTTATAGAGAGAGAGAGAGAGAGAGGGAACAGGGACCGAGATAGAGAGAGTTATAGAGAGAGAGAGAGAGAGAGAGGGAACAGGGACAGAGATAGAGAGAGTTATAGAGAGAGAGAGAGAGGGAACAGGGACAGAGATAGAGAGAGTTACAGAGAGAGAGAGAGAAAGAACAGGGACAGAGATAGAGAGAGTTATAGAGAGAGAGGGAGAGAGAGGGAACAGGGACAGAGATAGAGAGAGTTACAGAGAGAGAGAGAGAAAGAACAGGGACAGAGATAGAGAGAGTTATAGAGAGAGAGGGAGAGAGAGGGAACAGGGACAGAGATAGAGACAGTTACAGAGAGAGAGAGGGAGAGAGGGAACAGGGACAGAGATAGAGAGAGTTATAGAGAGAGAGGGAGAGAGAGGGAGAGAGAGGGAACAGGGACAGAGATAGAGACATTTACAGAGAGAGAGAGGGAGAGAGGGAACAGGGACAGAGATATAGAGAGTTATAGAGAGAGAGGGAGAGAGAGGGAACAGGGACAGAGATAGAGAGAGTTATTGAGAGAGAGAGAGAGGGAACAGGGACAGAGATAGAGAGAGTTATAGAGAGAGAGGGAGAGAGAGGGAATAGGGACAGAGATAGAGAGAGTTATAGAGAGAGAGAGAGAGGGAACAGGGACAGAGATAGAGAGAGTTATAGAGAGAGAGGGAGAGAGAGGGAACAGGGACAGAGATAGAGAGAGTTATAGAGAGAGAGAGGGAGAGAGAGAGGGAACAGGGACAGAGATAGAGAGAGTTATAGAGAGAGAAGGAGAGAGAGGGAACAGGGACAGAGATAGAGAGAGTTATAGAGAGAGAGAGGGAGAGAGAGGGAACAGGGACAGAGATAGAGAGAATTATAGAGAGAGAGACGGTGAGAGGGAACAGGGACAGAGATAGAGAGAGTTATAGAGAGAGAGAGGGAGAGAGAGGGAACAGGGACAGAGATAGAGAGAATTATAGAGAGAGAGACGGTGAGAGGGAACAGGGACAGAGATAGAGAGAGTTATAGAGAGAGAGAGAGAGGGAACAGGGACAGAGATAGAGAGAGTTATCGAGAGAGAGAGAGAGAGAGAACAGGGACAGAGATAGAGAGAGTTATAGAGAGAGAGAGAGGGAACAGGGACAGAGATAGAGAGAGTTATAGAGAGAGAGGGAGAGAGAGGGAACAGGGACAGAGATAGAGAGAATTATAGAGAGAGAGAGGGAGAGAGGGAACAGGGACAGAGATAGAGAGAGTTATAGAGAGAGAGAGGGAGAGAGGGAGAGAGAACAGGGACAGAGATAGAGAGAAATATATAGAGAGAGAGAGAGGGAACAGGGACAGAGATAGAGAGAGTTATAGAGAGTGAGAGAGAGAGGGAGAGAGGGAACAGGGACAGAGATAGAGAGAGTTATAGAGAGAGAGAGAGAGAGGGAGAGAGGGAACAGGGACAGAGATAGAGAGAGTTATAGAGAGAGAGAGGGAGAGAGGGAACAGGGACAGAGATAGAGAGAGTTATAGAGAGAGAGAGGGAGAGAGGGAACAGGGACAGAGATAGAATTATAGAGAGAGAGGGAGAGAGAGGGAACAGGGACAGAGATAGAGAGAGTTATAGAGAGAGAGAGGGAGAGAGGGAGAGAGGGAACAGGGACAGAGATAGAGAGAGTTATAGAGAGAGAGAGAAAGAGAGAACAGGGACAGAGATAGAGAGAGTTATATAGAGAGAGAGAAAGAGAGAACAGGGACAGAGATAGAGAGAGTTATAGAGAGAGAGGGAGAGAGGGAACAGGGACAGAGATAGAGAGAGTTATAGAGAGAGAGAGAGAACAGGGACAGAGATAGAGAGAGTTATAGAGAGAGAGGGAGAGAGGGAACAGGGACAGAGATAGAGAGAGTTATAGAGAGAGAGAGAGAGAGAGGGAACAGGGACAGAGATAGAGAGAGTTACAGAGAGAGAGAGAGAGAGAGAGAACAGGGACAGAGATAGAGAGAGTTATAGAGAGAGAGAGAGAGGGATCAGGGACAGAGATAGAGAGAGTTATAGAGAGAGAGGGAGAGGGAACAGGGACAGAGATAGAGAGAGTTATAGAGAGAGAGAGAGAGAGAGAGGGAGAGAGAGGGAACAGGGACAGAGATAGAGAGAGTTATAGAGAGAGAGAGAGAACAGGGACAGAGATAGAGAGAGTTATAGAGAGAGAGAGAGGGAACAGGGACAGAGATAGAGAGAGTTATAGAGAGAGAGAGAAAGAGAGAACAGGGACAGAGATAGAGAGAGTTATAGAGAGAGAGAGAGAGAGAACAGGGACAGAGATAGAGAGAGTTATAGAGAGAGAGGGAGAGAGAGGGAACAGGGACAGAGATAGAGAGAGTTATAGAGAGAGAGAGGGAGATAGGGAACAGGGACAGAGATAGAGAGAGTTATAGAGAGAGAGAGGGAGAGAGGGAACAGGGACAGAGATAGAATTATAGAGAGAGAGGGAGAGAGAGGGAACAGGGACAGAGATAGAGAGAGTTATAGAGAGAGAGAGGGAGAGAGGGAGAGAGGGAACAGGGACAGAGATAGAGAGAGTTATAGAGAGAGAGAGAAAGAGAGAACAGGGACAGAGATAGAGAGAGTTATATAGAGAGAGAGAAAGAGAGAACAGGGACAGAGATAGAGAGAGTTATAGAGAGAGAGGGAGAGAGGGAACAGGGACAGAGATAGAGAGAGTTATAGAGAGAGAGAGAGAACAGGGACAGAGATAGAGAGAGTTATAGAGAGAGAGGGAGAGAGGGAACAGGGACAGAGATAGAGAGAGTTATAGAGAGAGAGAGAGAGAGAGAGGGAACAGGGACAGAGATAGAGAGAGTTATCGAGAGAGAGAGAGAGAGAGAACAGGGACAGAGATAGAGAGAGTTATAGAGAGAGAGAGAGGGAACAGGGACAGAGATAGAGAGAGTTATAGAGAGAGAGGGAGAGAGAGGGAACAGGGACAGAGATAGAGAGAATTATAGAGAGAGAGAGGGAGAGAGGGAACAGGGACAGAGATAGAGAGAGTTATAGAGAGAGAGAGGGAGAGAGGGAGAGAGAACAGGGACAGAGATAGAGAGAAATATATAGAGAGAGAGAGAGGGAACAGGGACAGAGATAGAGAGAGTTATAGAGAGTGAGAGAGAGAGGGAGAGAGGGAACAGGGACAGAGATAGAGAGAGTTATAGAGAGAGAGAGAGAGAGGGAGAGAGGGAACAGGGACAGAGATAGAGACAGTTATAGAGAGAGAGAGGGAGAGAGGGAACAGGGACAGAGATAGAGAGAGTTATAGAGAGAGAGAGGGAGAGAGGGAACAGGGACAGAGATAGAATTATAGAGAGAGAGGGAGAGAGAGGGAACAGGGACAGAGATAGAGAGAGTTATAGAGAGAGAGAGGGAGAGAGGGAGAGAGGGAACAGGGACAGAGATAGAGAGAGTTATAGAGAGAGAGAGAAAGAGAGAACAGGGACAGAGATAGAGAGAGTTATATAGAGAGAGAGAAAGAGAGAACAGGGACAGAGATAGAGAGAGTTATAGAGAGAGAGGGAGAGAGGGAACAGGGACAGAGATAGAGAGAGTTATAGAGAGAGAGAGAGAACAGGGACAGAGATAGAGAGAGTTATAGAGAGAGAGGGAGAGAGGGAACAGGGACAGAGATAGAGAGAGTTATAGAGAGAGAGAGAGAGAGAGAGGGAACAGGGACAGCGATAGAGAGAGTTACAGAGAGAGAGAGAGAGAGAGAGAACAGGGACAGAGATAGAGAGAGTTATAGAGAGAGAGAGAGAGGGATCAGGGACAGAGATAGAGAGAGTTATAGAGAGAGAGGGAGAGGGAACAGGGACAGAGATAGAGAGAGTTATAGAGAGAGAGAGAGAACAGGGACAGAGATAGAGAGAGTTATAGAGAGAGAGAGAGGGAACAGGGACAGAGATAGAGAGAGTTATAGAGAGAGAGAGGGAGAGAGAGGGAACAGGGACAGAGATAGAGAGAATTATAGAGAGAGAGACGGTGAGAGGGAACAGGGACAGAGATAGAGAGAGTTATAGAGAGAGAGAGGGAGAGAGGGAACACGGACAGAGATAGAGAGAGTTATAGAGAGAGAGAGAGAGGGAACAGGGACAGAGATAGAGAGAGTTATAGAGAGAGAGAGAGAGGGAACAGGGACAGAGATAGAGAGAGTTATATAGAGAGAGAGAGAGAGAGAACAGGGACAGAGATAGAGAGAGTTATAGAGAGAGAGAGAGGGAACAGGGACAGAGATAGAGAGAGTTTTAGAGAGAGAGAGAGAGGGAACAGGGACAGAGATAGAGAGAGTTATATAGAGAGAGAGAGAGAGGGAACAGGGACAGAGATAGAGAGAGTTATAGAGAGAGAGAGGGAGAGAGGGAGAGGGAACAGGGACAGAGATAGAGAGAGTTATAGAGAGAGAGAGAGAGGGAGAGAGGGAACAGGGACAGAGATAGAGAGAGTTATAGAGAGAGAGAGAGAGAGGGAGAGAGGGAACAGGGACAGAGATAGAGAGAGTTATAGAGAGAGAGAGGGAGAGAGGGAACAGGGACAGAGATAGAATTATAGAGAGAGAGGGAGAGAGAGGGAACAGGGACAGAGATAGAGAGAGTTATAGAGAGAGAGAGGGAGAGAGGGAGAGAGGGAACAGGGACAGAGATAGAGAGAGTTATAGAGAGAGAGAGGGAGAGAGGGAACAGGGACAGAGATAGAATTATAGAGAGAGAGGGAGAGAGAGGGAACAGGGACAGAGATAGAGAGAGTTATAGAGAGAGAGAGGGAGAGAGGGAGAGAGGGAACAGGGACAGAGATAGAGAGAGTTATAGAGAGAGAGAGAAAGAGAGAACAGGGACAGAGATAGAGAGAGTTATAGAGAGAGAGAGAAAGAGAGAACAGGGACAGAGATAGAGAGAGTTATAGAGAGAGAGAGGGAGAGAGAGAGAGAGGGAACAGGGACAGAGATAGAGAGAGTTATAGAGAGAGAGGGAGAGAGGGAACAGGGACAGAGATAGAGAGAGTTATAGAGAGAGAGGGAGAGAGAGGGATCAGGGACAGAGATAGAGAGAGTTATTGAGAGAGAGGGAGAGGGAACAGGGACAGAGATAGAGAGAGTTATCGAGAGTGAGAGAGAGAGGGAACAGGGACAGAGATAGAGAGAGTTATAGAGAGAGAGAGGGAAAGAGAGGGAACAGGGACAGAGATAGAGAGAGTTATAGAGAGAGAGAGAGAACAGGGACAGGGATAGAGAGAGTTATAGAGAGAGAGAGAGGGAACAGGGACAGAGATAGAGAGAGTTATAGAGAGAGAGAGAAAGAGAGAACAGGGACAGAGATAGAGAGAGTTATAGAGAGAGAGAGAGGGAACAGGGACAGAGATAGAGAGAGTTATAGAGAGAGAGGGAGAGAGAGGGAACAGGGACAGAGATAGAGAGAGTTATAGAGAGAGAGGGAGAGAGAGAGGGAACAGGGACAGAGATAGAGAGAGTTATAGAGAGAGAGAGAGAGGGAACAGGGACAGAGATAGAGAGAGTTATAAAGAGAGAGAGGGAGAGAGGGAACAGGGACAGAGATAGAGAGAGTTATAGAGAGAGAGAGAGAGGGAACAGGGACAGAGATAGAGAGAGTTATAAAGAGAGAGAGAGAGAGGGAACAGGGACAGAGATAGAGAGAATTATAGAGAGAGAGGGAGAGAGAGGGAACAGGGACAGAGATAGAGAGAGTTATAGAGAGAGAGGGAGAGAGGGAACAGGGACAGAGATAGAGAGAATTATAGAGAGAGACGGAGAGAGGGAACAGGGACAGAGATAGAAAGAGTTATAGAGAGAGAGAGAGAGAGAGAGGGAACAGGGACGGAGATAGGGAGAGTTATAGAGAGAGAGAGAGAGGGAACAGGGACAGAGATAGAGAGAGTTATAGAGAGAGAGACGGTGAGAGGGAACAGGGACAGAGATAGAGAGAGTTATAGAGAGAGAGACGGTGAGAGGGAACAGGGACAGAGATAGAGAGAGTTATAGAGAGAGAGAGGGAGAGAGGGAACAGGGACGGATATAGAGAGAGTTATAGAGAGAGAGAAGGAGAGAGAGGGAACAGGGACAGAGATAGAGAGAGTTATAGGGAGAGAGAGAGAAAGAACAGGGACAGAGATAGAGAGAGTTATAGAGAGAGAGGGAACAGGGACAGAGATAGAGAGAGAGAGGGAGAGAGGGAACAGGGACAGAGATAGAGAGAGTTATATAGAGAGAGAGAGGGAGAGGGAACAGGGACAGAGATAGAGAGAGTTATAGAGAGGGAGAGAGAGGGAACAGGGACAGAGATAGAGAGAGTTATGTAGAGAGAGAGAGGGAGAGGGAACAGGGACAGAGATAGAGAAAGTTATAGAGAGAGACGGAGAGAGAGGGAACAGGGACAGAGATAGAGAGAGTTATATAGAGAGAGAGAGGGAGAGGGAACAGGGACAGAGATAGAGAGAGTTATAGAGAGAGACGGAGAGAGAGGGAACAGGGACAGAGATAGAGAGAGTTATAGAGAGAGAGAGAGAGGGAACAGGGACAGAGATAGAGAGAGTTATAGAGAGAGAGAGAGGGAGAGAGGGAACAGGGACAGAGATAGAGAGAGTTATAGAGAGAGAGAGGGAGAGAGGGAACAGGGACAGAGATAGAGAGAATTATAGAGAGAGAGAGACGGAGAGAGGGAACAGGGACAGAGATAGAGAGAGTTATAGAGAGAGAGAGAGAGAGAGGGAACAGGGACGGAGATAGGGAGAGTTATAGAGAGAGAGAGAGAGGGAACAGGGACAGAGATAGAGAGAGTTATCCAGAGAGAGGGAGAGAGAGGGAACAGGGACAGAGATAGAGAGAGTTATAGAGAGAGAGAGGGAGAGAGGGAACAGGAACAGAGATAGAGAGAGTTATAGAGAGAGAGACGGAGAGAGGGAACAGGGACAGAGATAGAGAGAGTTATAGAGAGAGAGAGGGAGAGAGGGAACAAGGACAGAGATAGAGAGAGTTATAGAGAGAGAGGGAGAGAGAGGGAACAGGGACAGACATAGAGACAGTTATAGAGAGAGAGAGGGAGAGAGGGAACAGGGACAGAGATAGAGAGAGTTATGGAGAGAGAGGGAGAGAGAGGGAACAGGGACAGAGATAGAGAGAGTTATAGAGAGAGAGAGGGAGAGAGAGGGAACAGGGACAGAGATAGAGAGAGTTATAGAGAGAGAGAGAGAGAGGGAACAGGGACAGAGATAGAGAGAGTTATAAAGAGAGAGAGAGAGAGGGAACAGGGACAGAGATAGAGAGAATTATAGAGAGAGAGGGAGAGAGAGGGAACAGGGACAGAGATAGAGAGAGTTATAGAGAGAGACAGAGGGAACAGGGACAGAGATAGAGAGAGTTATAGAGAGAGAGAGAGGGAAAAGGGACAGAGATAGAGAGAGTTATAAAGAGAGAGAGAGAGAGGGAACAGGGACAGAGATAGAGAGAATTATAGAGAGAGAGGGAGAGAGAGGGAACAGGGACAGAGATAGAGAGAGTTATAGAGAGAGAGAGAGGGAACAGGGACAGAGATAGAGAGAGTTATAGAGAGAGAGAGAGGGAACAGGGACAGAGATAGAGAGAGTTATAGAGAGGGAGAGAGAGGGAACAGGGACAGAGATAGAGAGAGTTATAAAGAGAGAGAGAGAGAGGGAACAGGGACAGAGATAGAGAGAATTATAGAGAGAGAGGGAGAGAGAGGGAACAGGGACAGAGATAGAGAGAGTTATAGAGAGAGAGAGGGAGAGAGAGGGAACAGGGACAGATATGAGAGAGTTATAGAGAGAGATAGAGAGGGAACAGGGACAGAGATAGAGAGAGTTATATAGAGAGAGAGAGGGAACAGGGACAGAGATAGAGAGAGTTATAGAGAGAGAGAGGGAGAGAGGGAACAGGGACAGAGATAGAGAGAATTATAGAGAGAGAGAGAGAGGGAACAGGGACAGAGATAGAGAGAGTTATAGAGAGAGAGAGAGAAAGAACAGGGACAGAGATAGAGAGAGTTATAGAGAGAGAGTGAGAGAGAGGGAACAGGGACAGAGATAGAGAGAGTTATAGAGAGAGAGAGAGAGGGAACAGGGACAGAGATAGAGAGAGTTATAGAGAGAGAGAGAGAGAGAGGGAACAGGGACCGAGATAGAGAGAGTTATAGAGAGAGAGAGAGAGAGAGAGGGAACAGGGACAGAGATAGAGAGAGTTATAGAGAGAGAGAGAGAGGGAACAGGGACAGAGATAGAGAGAGTTACAGAGAGAGAGAGAGAAAGAACAGGGACAGAGATAGAGAGAGTTATAGAGAGAGAGGGAGAGAGAGGGAACAGGGACAGAGATAGAGAGAGTTACAGAGAGAGAGAGAGAAAGAACAGGGACAGAGATAGAGAGAGTTATAGAGAGAGAGGGAGAGAGAGGGAACAGGGACAGAGATAGAGACATTTACAGAGAGAGAGAGGGAGAGAGGGAACAGGGACAGAGATATAGAGAGTTATAGAGAGAGAGGGAGAGAGAGGGAACAGGGACAGAGATAGAGAGAGTTATTGAGAGAGAGAGAGAGGGAACAGGGACAGAGATAGAGAGAGTTATAGAGAGAGAGGGAGAGAGAGGGAATAGGGACAGAGATAGAGAGAGTTATAGAGAGAGAGAGAGAGGGAACAGGGACAGAGATAGAGAGAGTTATAGAGAGAGAGGGAGAGAGAGGGAACAGGGACAGAGATAGAGAGAGTTATAGAGAGAGAGAGGGAGAGAGAGAGGGAACAGGGACAGAGATAGAGAGAGTTATAGAGAGAGAAGGAGAGAGAGGGAACAGGGACAGAGATAGAGAGAGTTATAGAGAGAGAGAGGGAGAGAGAGGGAACAGGGACAGAGATAGAGAGAATTATAGAGAGAGAGACGGTGAGAGGGAACAGGGACAGAGATAGAGAGAGTTATAGAGAGAGAGAGGGAGAGAGAGGGAACAGGGACAGAGATAGAGAGAATTATAGAGAGAGAGACGGTGAGAGGGAACAGGGACAGAGATAGAGAGAGTTATAGAGAGAGAGAGAGAGGGAACAGGGACAGAGATAGAGAGAGTTATCGAGAGAGAGAGAGAGAGAGAACAGGGACAGAGATAGAGAGAGTTATAGAGAGAGAGAGAGGGAACAGGGACAGAGATAGAGAGAGTTATAGAGAGAGAGGGAGAGAGAGGGAACAGGGACAGAGATAGAGAGAATTATAGAGAGAGAGAGGGAGAGAGGGAACAGGGACAGAGATAGAGAGAGTTATAGAGAGAGAGAGGGAGAGAGGGAGAGAGAACAGGGACAGAGATAGAGAGAAATATATAGAGAGAGAGAGAGGGAACAGGGACAGAGATAGAGAGAGTTATAGAGAGTGAGAGAGAGAGGGAGAGAGGGAACAGGGACAGAGATAGAGAGAGTTATAGAGAGAGAGAGAGAGAGGGAGAGAGGGAACAGGGACAGAGATAGAGAGAGTTATAGAGAGAGAGAGGGAGAGAGGGAACAGGGACAGAGATAGAGAGAGTTATAGAGAGAGAGAGGGAGAGAGGGAACAGGGACAGAGATAGAATTATAGAGAGAGAGGGAGAGAGAGGGAACAGGGACAGAGATAGAGAGAGTTATAGAGAGAGAGAGGGAGAGAGGGAGAGAGGGAACAGGGACAGAGATAGAGAGAGTTATAGAGAGAGAGAGAAAGAGAGAACAGGGACAGAGATAGAGAGAGTTATATAGAGAGAGAGAAAGAGAGAACAGGGACAGAGATAGAGAGAGTTATAGAGAGAGAGGGAGAGAGGGAACAGGGACAGAGATAGAGAGAGTTATAGAGAGAGAGAGAGAACAGGGACAGAGATAGAGAGAGTTATAGAGAGAGAGGGAGAGAGGGAACAGGGACAGAGATAGAGAGAGTTATAGAGAGAGAGAGAGAGAGAGGGAACAGGGACAGAGATAGAGAGAGTTACAGAGAGAGAGAGAGAGAGAGAGAACAGGGACAGAGATAGAGAGAGTTATAGAGAGAGAGAGAGAGGGATCAGGGACAGAGATAGAGAGAGTTATAGAGAGAGAGGGAGAGGGAACAGGGACAGAGATAGAGAGAGTTATAGAGAGAGAGAGAGAGAGAGAGGGAGAGAGAGGGAACAGGGACAGAGATAGAGAGAGTTATAGAGAGAGAGAGAGAACAGGGACAGAGATAGAGAGAGTTATAGAGAGAGAGAGAGGGAACAGGGACAGAGATAGAGAGAGTTATAGAGAGAGAGAGAAAGAGAGAACAGGGACAGAGATAGAGAGAGTTATAGAGAGAGAGAGAGAGAGAACAGGGACAGAGATAGAGAGAGTTATAGAGAGAGAGGGAGAGAGAGGGAACAGGGACAGAGATAGAGAGAGTTATAGAGAGAGAGAGGGAGATAGGGAACAGGGACAGAGATAGAGAGAGTTATAGAGAGAGAGAGGGAGAGAGGGAACAGGGACAGAGATAGAATTATAGAGAGAGAGGGAGAGAGAGGGAACAGGGACAGAGATAGAGAGAGTTATAGAGAGAGAGAGGGAGAGAGGGAGAGAGGGAACAGGGACAGAGATAGAGAGAGTTATAGAGAGAGAGAGAAAGAGAGAACAGGGATAGAGATAGAGAGAGTTATATAGAGAGAGAGAAAGAGAGAACAGGGACAGAGATAGAGAGAGTTATAGAGAGAGAGGGAGAGAGGGAACAGGGACAGAGATAGAGAGAGTTATAGAGAGAGAGAGAGAACAGGGACAGAGATAGAGAGAGTTATAGAGAGAGAGGGAGAGAGGGAACAGGGACAGAGATAGAGAGAGTTATAGAGAGAGAGAGAGAGAGAGAGGGAACAGGGACAGAGATAGAGAGAGTTATCGAGAGAGAGAGAGAGAGAGAACAGGGACAGAGATAGAGAGAGTTATAGAGAGAGAGAGAGGGAACAGGGACAGAGATAGAGAGAGTTATAGAGAGAGAGGGAGAGAGAGGGAACAGGGACAGAGATAGAGAGAATTATAGAGAGAGAGGGGGAGAGAGGGAACAGGGACAGAGATAGAGAGAGTTATAGAGAGAGAGAGGGAGAGAGGGAGAGAGAACAGGGACAGAGATAGAGAGAAATATATAGAGAGAGAGAGAGGGAACAGGGACAGAGATAGAGAGAGTTATAGAGAGTGAGAGAGAGAGGGAGAGAGGGAACAGGGACAGAGATAGAGAGAGTTATAGAGAGAGAGAGAGAGAGGGAGAGAGGGAACAGGGACAGAGATAGAGACAGTTATAGAGAGAGAGAGGGAGAGAGGGAACAGGGACAGAGATAGAGAGAGTTATAGAGAGAGAGAGGGAGAGAGGGAACAGGGACAGAGATAGAATTATAGAGAGAGAGGGAGAGAGAGGGAACAGGGACAGAGATAGAGAGAGTTATAGAGAGAGAGAGGGAGAGAGGGAGAGAGGGAACAGGGACAGAGATAGAGAGAGTTATAGAGAGAGAGAGAAAGAGAGAACAGGGACAGAGATAGAGAGAGTTATATAGAGAGAGAGAAAGAGAGAACAGGGACAGAGATAGAGAGAGTTATAGAGAGAGAGGGAGAGAGGGAACAGGGACAGAGATAGAGAGAGTTATAGAGAGAGAGAGAGAACAGGGACAGAGATAGAGAGAGTTATAGAGAGAGAGGGAGAGAGGGAACAGGGACAGAGATAGAGAGAGTTATAGAGAGAGAGAGAGAGAGAGAGAGGGAACAGGGACAGAGATAGAGAGAGTTATCCAGAGAGAGGGAGAGAGAGGGAACAGGGACAGAGATAGAGAGAGTTATAGAGAGAGAGAGGGAGAGAGGGAACAGGAACAGAGATAGAGAGAGTTATAGAGAGAGAGACGGAGAGAGGGAACAGGGACAGAGATAGAGAGAGTTATAGAGAGAGAGAGGGAGAGAGGGAACAAGGACAGAGATAGAGAGAGTTATAGAGAGAGAGGGAGAGAGAGGGAACAGGGACAGACATAGAGACAGTTATAGAGAGAGAGAGGGAGAGAGGGAACAGGGACAGAGATAGAGAGAGTTATGGAGAGAGAGGGAGAGAGAGGGAACAGGGACAGAGATAGAGAGAGTTATAGAGAGAGAGAGGGAGAGAGAGGGAACAGGGACAGAGATAGAGAGAGTTATAGAGAGAGAGAGAGAGAGGGAACAGGGACAGAGATAGAGAGAGTTATAAAGAGAGAGAGAGAGAGGGAACAGGGACAGAGATAGAGAGAATTATAGAGAGAGAGGGAGAGAGAGGGAACAGGGACAGAGATAGAGAGAGTTATAGAGAGAGACAGAGGGAACAGGGACAGAGATAGAGAGAGTTATAGAGAGAGAGAGAGGGAAAAGGGACAGAGATAGAGAGAGTTATAAAGAGAGAGAGAGAGAGGGAACAGGGACAGAGATAGAGAGAATTATAGAGAGAGAGGGAGAGAGAGGGAACAGGGACAGAGATAGAGAGAGTTATAGAGAGAGAGAGAGGGAACAGGGACAGAGATAGAGAGAGTTATAGAGAGAGAGAGAGGGAACAGGGACAGAGATAGAGAGAGTTATAGAGAGGGAGAGAGAGGGAACAGGGACAGAGATAGAGAGAGTTATAAAGAGAGAGAGAGAGAGGGAACAGGGACAGAGATAGAGAGAATTATAGAGAGAGAGGGAGAGAGAGGGAACAGGGACAGAGATAGAGAGAGTTATAGAGAGAGAGAGGGAGAGAGAGGGAACAGGGACAGATATGAGAGAGTTATAGAGAGAGATAGAGAGGGAACAGGGACAGAGATAGAGAGAGTTATATAGAGAGAGAGAGGGAACAGGGACAGAGATAGAGAGAGTTATAGAGAGAGAGAGGGAGAGAGGGAACAGGGACAGAGATAGAGAGAATTATAGAGAGAGAGAGAGAGGGAACAGGGACAGAGATAGAGAGAGTTATAGAGAGAGAGAGAGAAAGAACAGGGACAGAGATAGAGAGAGTTATAGAGAGAGAGTGAGAGAGAGGGAACAGGGACAGAGATAGAGAGAGTTATAGAGAGAGAGAGAGAGGGAACAGGGACAGAGATAGAGAGAGTTATAGAGAGAGAGAGAGAGAGAGGGAACAGGGACCGAGATAGAGAGAGTTATAGAGAGAGAGAGAGAGAGAGAGGGAACAGGGACAGAGATAGAGAGAGTTATAGAGAGAGAGAGAGAGGGAACAGGGACAGAGATAGAGAGAGTTACAGAGAGAGAGAGAGAAAGAACAGGGACAGAGATAGAGAGAGTTATAGAGAGAGAGGGAGAGAGAGGGAACAGGGACAGAGATAGAGAGAGTTACAGAGAGAGAGAGAGAAAGAACAGGGACAGAGATAGAGAGAGTTATAGAGAGAGAGGGAGAGAGAGGGAACAGGGACAGAGATAGAGACAGTTACAGAGAGAGAGAGGGAGAGAGGGAACAGGGACAGAGATAGAGAGAGTTATAGAGAGAGAGGGAGAGAGAGGGAGAGAGAGGGAACAGGGACAGAGATAGAGACATTTACAGAGAGAGAGAGGGAGAGAGGGAATAGGGACAGAGATATAGAGAGTTATAGAGAGAGAGGGAGAGAGAGGGAACAGGGACAGAGATAGAGAGAGTTATTGAGAGAGAGAGAGAGGGAACAGGGACAGAGATAGAGAGAGTTATAGAGAGAGAGGGAGAGAGAGGGAATAGGGACAGAGATAGAGAGAGTTATAGAGAGAGAGAGAGAGGGAACAGGGACAGAGATAGAGAGAGTTATAGAGAGAGAGGGAGAGAGAGGGAACAGGGACAGAGATAGAGAGAGTTATAGAGAGAGAGAGGGAGAGAGAGAGGGAACAGGGACAGAGATAGAGAGAGTTATAGAGAGAGAAGGAGAGAGAGGGAACAGGGACAGAGATAGAGAGAGTTATAGAGAGAGAGAGGGAGAGAGAGGGAACAGGGACAGAGATAGAGAGAATTATAGAGAGAGAGACGGTGAGAGGGAACAGGGACAGAGATAGAGAGAGTTATAGAGAGAGAGAGGGAGAGAGAGGGAACAGGGACAGAGATAGAGAGAATTATAGAGAGAGAGACGGTGAGAGGGAACAGGGACAGAGATAGAGAGAGTTATAGAGAGAGAGAGAGAGGGAACAGGGACAGAGATAGAGAGAGTTATCGAGAGAGAGAGAGAGAGAGAACAGGGACAGAGATAGAGAGAGTTATAGAGAGAGAGAGAGGGAACAGGGACAGAGATAGAGAGAGTTATAGAGAGAGAGGGAGAGAGAGGGAACAGGGACAGAGATAGAGAGAATTATAGAGAGAGAGAGGGAGAGAGGGAACAGGGACAGAGATAGAGAGAGTTATAGAGAGAGAGAGGGAGAGAGGGAGAGAGAACAGGGACAGAGATAGAGAGAAATATATAGAGAGAGAGAGAGGGAACAGGGACAGAGATAGAGAGAGTTATAGAGAGTGAGAGAGAGAGGGAGAGAGGGAACAGGGACAGAGATAGAGAGAGTTATAGAGAGAGAGAGAGAGAGGGAGAGAGGGAACAGGGACAGAGATAGAGAGAGTTATAGAGAGAGAGAGGGAGAGAGGGAACAGGGACAGAGATAGAGAGAGTTATAGAGAGAGAGAGGGAGAGAGGGAACAGGGACAGAGATAGAATTATAGAGAGAGAGGGAGAGAGAGGGAACAGGGACAGAGATAGAGAGAGTTATAGAGAGAGAGAGGGTGAGAGGGAGAGAGGGAACAGGGACAGAGATAGAGAGAGTTATAGAGAGAGAGAGAAAGAGAGAACAGGGACAGAGATAGAGAGAGTTATATAGAGAGAGAGAAAGAGAGAACAGGGACAGAGATAGAGAGAGTTATAGAGAGAGAGGGAGAGAGGGAACAGGGACAGAGATAGAGAGAGTTATAGAGAGAGAGAGAGAACAGGGACAGAGATAGAGAGAGTTATAGAGAGAGAGGGAGAGAGGGAACAGGGACAGAGATAGAGAGAGTTATAGAGAGAGAGAGAGAGAGAGGGAACAGGGACAGAGATAGAGAGAGTTACAGAGAGAGAGAGAGAGAGAGAGAACAGGGACAGAGATAGAGAGAGTTATAGAGAGAGAGAGAGAGGGATCAGGGACAGAGATAGAGAGAGTTATAGAGAGAGAGGGAGAGGGAACAGGGACAGAGATAGAGAGAGTTATAGAGAGAGAGAGAGAGAGAGAGGGAGAGAGAGGGAACAGGGACAGAGATAGAGAGAGTTATAGAGAGAGAGAGAGAACAGGGACAGAGATAGAGAGAGTTATAGAGAGAGAGAGAGGGAACAGGGACAGAGATAGAGAGAGTTATAGAGAGAGAGAGAGGGAACAGGGACAGAGATAGAGAGAGTTATAGAGAGAGAGAGAAGAGAGAGAACAGGGACAGAGATAGAGAGAGTTATAGAGAGAGAGAGAGAGAGAACAGGGACAGAGATAGAGAGAGTTATAGAGAGAGAGGGAGAGAGAGGGAACAGGGACAGAGATAGAGAGAGTTATAGAGAGAGAGAGGGAGATAGGGAACAGGGACAGAGATAGAGAGAGTTATAGAGAGAGAGAGGGAGAGAGGGAACAGGGACAGAGATAGAATTATAGAGAGAGAGGGAGAGAGAGGGAACAGGGACAGAGATAGAGAGAGTTATAGAGAGAGAGAGGGAGAGAGGGAGAGAGGGAACAGGGACAGAGATAGAGAGAGTTATAGAGAGAGAGAGAAAGAGAGAACAGGGACAGAGATAGAGAGAGTTATATAGAGAGAGAGAAAGAGAGAACAGGGACAGAGATAGAGAGAGTTATAGAGAGAGAGGGAGAGAGGGAACAGGGACAGAGATAGAGAGAGTTATAGAGAGAGAGAGAGAACAGGGACAGAGATAGAGAGAGTTATAGAGAGAGAGGGAGAGAGGGAACAGGGACAGAGATAGAGAGAGTTATAGAGAGAGAGAGAGAGAGAGAGGGAACAGGGACAGAGATAGAGAGAGTTATCGAGAGAGAGAGAGAGAGAGAACAGGGACAGAGATAGAGAGAGTTATAGAGAGAGAGAGAGGGAACAGGGACAGAGATAGAGAGAGTTATAGAGAGAGAGGGAGAGAGAGGGAACAGGGACAGAGATAGAGAGAATTATAGAGAGAGAGAGGGAGAGAGGGAACAGGGACAGAGATAGAGAGAGTTATAGAGAGAGAGAGGGAGAGAGGGAGAGAGAACAGGGACAGAGATAGAGAGAAATATATAGAGAGAGAGAGAGGGAACAGGGACAGAGATAGAGAGAGTTATAGAGAGTGAGAGAGAGAGGGAGAGAGGGAACAGGGACAGAGATAGAGAGAGTTATAGAGAGAGAGAGAGAGAGGGAGAGAGGGAACAGGGACAGAGATAGAGACAGTTATAGAGAGAGAGAGGGAGAGAGGGAACAGGGACAGAGATAGAGAGAGTTATAGAGAGAGAGAGGGAGAGAGGGAACAGGGACAGAGATAGAATTATAGAGAGAGAGGGAGAGAGAGGGAACAGGGACAGAGATAGAGAGAGTTATAGAGAGAGAGAGAGGGAACAGGGACAGAGATAGAGAGAGTTATAGAGAGAGAGAGGGAGAGAGGGAGAGAGGGAACAGGGACAGAGATAGAGAGAGTTATAGAGAGAGAGAGAAAGAGAGAACAGGGACAGAGATAGAGAGAGTTATATAGAGAGAGAGAAAGAGAGAACAGGGACAGAGATAGAGAGAGTTATAGAGAGAGAGGGAGAGAGGGAACAGGGACAGAGATAGAGAGAGTTATAGAGAGAGAGAGAGAACAGGGACAGAGATAGAGAGAGTTATAGAGAGAGAGGGAGAGAGGGAACAGGGACAGAGATAGAGAGAGTTATAGAGAGAGAGAGAGAGAGAGAGGGAACAGGGACAGCGATAGAGAGAGTTACAGAGAGAGAGAGAGAGAGAGAGAACAGGGACAGAGATAGAGAGAGTTATAGAGAGAGAGAGAGAGGGATCAGGGACAGAGATAGAGAGAGTTATAGAGAGAGAGGGAGAGGGAACAGGGACAGAGATAGAGAGAGTTATAGAGAGAGAGAGAGAACAGGGACAGAGATAGAGAGAGTTATAGAGAGAGAGAGAGGGAACAGGGACAGAGATAGAGAGAGTTATAGAGAGAGAGAGAAAGAGAGAACAGGGACAGAGATAGAGAGAGTTATAGAGAGAGAGAGAGAGAGAGAGGAGAGAGAGGGAACAGGGACAGAGATAGAGAGAGTTATAGAGAGAGAGAGAGAACAGGGACAGAGATAGAGAGAGTTATAGAGAGAGAGAGAGGGAACAGGGACAGAGATAGAGAGAGTTATAGAGAGAGAGAGAAAGAGAGAACAGGGACAGAGATAGAGAGAGTTATAGAGAGAGAGAGAGAGAGAACAGGGACAGAGATAGAGAGAGTTATAGTGAGAGAGAGGGAGAGAGGGAACAGGGACAGAGATAGAGAGAGTTATAGAGAGAGAGAGGGAGAGAGAACAGGGACAGAGATAGAGAGAGTTATAGAGAGAGAGAGAGGGAACAGGGACAGAGATAGAGAGAGTTATAGAGAGAGAGGGAGAGAGAGGGAACAGGGACAGAGATAGAGAGAATTATAGAGAGAGAGAGGGAGAGAGGGAACAGGGACAGAGATAGAGAGAGTTATAGAGAGAGAGAGGGAGAGAGGGAGAGAGAACAGGGACAGAGATAGAGAGAAATATATAGAGAGAGAGAGAGGGAACAGGGACAGAGATAGAGAGAGTTATAGAGAGAGACAGAGAGAGGGAGAGAGGGAACAGGGACAGAGATAGAGAGAGTTATAGAGAGAGAGAGAGAGAGGGAGAGAGGGAACAGGGACAGAGATAGAGAGAGTTATAGAGAGAGAGAGGGAGAGAGGGAACAGGGACAGAGATAGAGAGAGTTATAGAGAGAGAGAGGGAGAGAGGGAACAGGGACAGAGATAGAATTATAGAGAGAGAGGGAGAGAGAGGGAACAGGGACAGAGATAGAGAGAGTTATAGAGAGAGAGAGGGAGAGAGGGAGAGAGGGAACAGGGACAGAGATAGAGAGAGTTATAGAGAGAGAGAGAAAGAGAGAACAGGGACAGAGATAGAGAGAGTTATATAGAGAGAGAGAAAGAGAGAACAGGGACAGAGATAGAGAGAGTTATAGAGAGAGAGGGAGAGAGGGAACAGGGACAGAGATAGAGAGAGTTATAGAGAGAGAGAGAGAACAGGGACAGAGATAGAGAGAGTTATAGAGAGAGAGGGAGAGAGGGAACAGGGACAGAGATAGAGAGAGTTATAGAGAGAGAGAGAGAGAGAGAGGGAACAGGGACAGAGATAGAGAGAGTTATAGAGAGAGAGAGAGAGAGAGAGAGAACAGGGACAGAGATAGAGAGAGTTATAGAGAGAGAGAGAGAGGGATCAGGGACAGAGATAGAGAGAGTTATAGAGAGAGAGGGAGAGGGAACAGGGACAGAGATAGAGAGAGTTATAGAGAGAGAGAGAGAGAGAGAGAGGGAGAGAGAGGGAACAGGGACAGAGATAGAGAGAGTTATAGAGAGAGAGAGGGAACAGGGACAGAGAAAGAGAGAGTTATAGAGAGAGAGGGAGAGAGAGGGAACAGGGACAGAGATAGAGAGAGTTATAGAGAGAGAGAGAGAGAGAGGGAGAGAGGGAACAGGAATAGAGATAGAGAGAGTTATAGAGAGAGAGAGAGGGAACAGGGACAGAGATAGAGAGAGTTATAGAGAGAGAGAGAAAGAGAGAACAGGGACAGAGATAGAGAGAGTTATAGAGAGAGAGGGAGAGAGAGGGAACAGGGACAGAGATAGAGAGAGTTATAGAGAGAGAGAGAGAGAGGGAACAGGGACAGAGATAGAGAGAGTTATAGAGAGAGAGGGAGAGAGAGGGAACAGGGACAGAGATAGAGAGAGTTATAGAGAGAGAGAGGGAGATAGGGAACAGGGACAGAGATAGAGAGAGTTATAGAGAGAGAGGGAGAGAGAGGGAACAGGGACGGAGATAGAGAGAGTTATAGAGAGAGAGAGGGAGAGAGGGAACAGGGACAGAGATAGAGAGAGTTATAGAGAGAGAGAGAGAGAGAGGGAACAGGGACAGAGATAGAGAGAGTTATAGAGAGAGAGGGAGAGAGGGAACAGGGACAGAGATAGAGAGAGTTATAGAGAGAGAGAGAGAGAGAGAGAGGGAACAGGGACAGAGATAGAGAGAGTTATAGAGAGAGAGAGGGAGAGAGGGAGAGAGGGAACAGGGACAGAGATAGAGAGAGTTATAGAGAGAGAGAGAAAGAGAGAACAGGGACAGAGATAGAGAGAGTTATATAGAGAGAGAGAAAGAGAGAACAGGGACAGAGATAGAGAGAGTTATAGAGAGAGAGGGAGAGAGGGAACAGGGACAGAGATAGAGAGAGTTATAGAGAGAGAGAGAGAGAGAGAGAGGGAACAGGGACAGAGATAGAGAGAGATAGAGAGAGAGAGAGAGAGAGAGAGAGGGAACAGGGACAGAGATAGAGAGAGTTATAGAGAGAGAGAGAGAGAGAGAGAGAGAACAGGGACAGAGATAGAGAGAGTTATAGAGAGAGAGAGAGAGGGATCAGGGACAGAGATAGAGAGAGTTATAGAGAGAGAGGGAGAGGGAACAGGGACAGAGATAGAGAGAGTTATAGAGAGAGAGGGAGAGAGGGAACAGGGACAGAGATAGAGAGAGTTATAGAGAGAGAGAGAGAGAGAGAGGGAACAGGGACAGAGATAGAGAGAGATAGAGAGAGAGAGAGAGAGAGAGGGAACAGGGACAGAGATAGAGAGAGTTATAGAGAGAGAGAGAGAGAGAGAGAGAGAGAGAACACGGACAGAGATAGAGAGAGTTATAGAGAGAGAGGGAGAGAGGGAACAGGGACAGAGATAGAGAGAGTTATAGAGAGAGAGAGAGAGAGAGAGGGAACAGGGACAGAGATAGAGAGAGTTATAGAGAGAGAGAGAGAGAGAGAGAGAGAACAGGGACAGAGATAGAGAGAGTTATAGAGAGAGAGAGAGAGGGATCAGGGACAGAGATAGAGAGAGTTATAGAGAGAGAGGGAGAGGGAACAGGGACAGAGATAGAGAGAATTATAGAGAGAGAGGAAGAGAGAGGGAACAGGGACAGAGATAGAGAGAGTTATAGAGAGAGAGAGAGAGGGAACAGGGACAGAGATAGAGAGAGTTATAGAGAGAGAGAGAGAGAGAGAGAGGGAGAGAGAGGGAACAGGGACAGAGATAGAGAGAGTTATAGAGAGAGAGAGAGAACAGGGACAGAGATAGAGAGAGTTATAGAGAGAGAGAGAGGGAACAGGGACAGAGATAGAGAGAGTTATAGAGAGAGAGAGAAAGAGAGAACAGGGACAGAGATAGAGAGAGTTATAGAGAGAGAGGGAGAGAGAGGGAACAGGGACAGAGATAGAGAGAGTTATAGAGAGAGAGAGAGAGGGAACAGGGACAGAGATAGAGAGAGTTATAGAGAGAGAGGGAGAGAGAGGGAACAGGGACAGAGATAGAGAGAGTTATAGAGAGAGAGAGGGAGAGAGGGAACAGGGACAGAGATAGAGAGAGTTATAGAGAGAGAGGGAGAGAGAGGGAACAGGGACAGAGATAGAGAGAGTTATAGAGAGAGAGGGAGAGAGGGAACAGGGACAGAGATAGAGAGAATTATAGAGAGAGACGGAGAGAGGGAACAGGGACAGAGATAGAGAGAGTTATAGAGAGAGAGAGAGAGAGAGGGAACAGGGACGGAGATAGGGAGAGTTATAGAGAGAGAGAGAGAGGGAACAGGGACAGAGATAGAGAGAGTTATAGAGAGAGAGACGGTGAGAGGGAACAGGGACAGAGATAGAGAGAGTTATAGAGAGAGAGGGAGAGAGGGAACAGGGACAGAGATAGAGAGATTTATAGAGAGAGAGAGGGGGAACAGGGACAGAGATAGAGAGAGTTATAGAGAGAGAGACGGTGAGAGGGAACAGGGACAGAGATAGAGAGAGTTATAGAGAGAGAGAGGGAGAGAGGGAACAGGGACGGATATAGAGAGAGTTATAGAGAGAGAGAGGGAGAGAGAGGGAACAGGGACAGAGATAGAGAGAGTTATAGAGAGAGAGAGAGAAAGAACAGGGACAGAGATAGAGAGAGTTATAGAGAGAGAGGGAACAGGGACAGAGATAGAGAGAGAGAGGGAGAGAGGGAACAGGGACAGAGATAGAGAGAGTTATAGAGAGAGAGAGAGAAAGAACAGGGACAGAGATAGAGAGAGTTATAGAGAGAGAGGGAACAGGGACAGAGATAGAGAGAGTTATAGAGAGAGAGGGAGAGAGAGGGAGAGAGGGAACAGGAATAGAGATAGAGAGAGTTATAGAGAGGGAGAGAGAGGGAACAGGGACAGAGATAGAGATAGTTATAGAGAGAGAGGGAGAGAGAGGGAGAGAGGGAACAGAGACAGAGATAGAGAGAGATAGAGAGAGAGAGAGAGAGAGAGAGGGAACAGGGACAGAGAAAGAGAGAGTTATAGAGAGAGAGGGAGAGAGAGGGAACAGGGACAGAGATAGAGAGAGTTATAGAGAGAGAGAGAGAGAGAGAGAGGGAGAGAGGGAACAGGAATAGAGATAGAGAGAGTTATAGAGAGGGAGAGAGAGGGAACAGGGACAGAGATAGAGATAGTTATAGAGAGAGAGGGAGAGAGAGGGAGAGAGGGAACAGAGACAGAGATAGAGAGAGATAGAGAGAGAGAGAGAGAGAGAGAGAGGGAACAGGGACAGAGAAAGAGAGAGTTATAGAGAGAGAGGGAGAGAGAGGGAACAGGGACAGAGATAGAGAGAGTTATAGAGAGAGAGGGAGAGAGAGGGAACAGGGACAGAGATAGAGAGAGTTATAGAGAGAGAGCGGGAGAGGGGGAACAGGGACGGAGATAGAGAGAGTTATAGAGAGAGAGGGAGAGAACAGGGACAGAGATAGAGAGAGTTATATAGAGAGAGAGGGAGAGAGGGAACAGGGATAGAGATAGAGAGAGTTATAGAGAGAGAGGGAGAGAGAGGGAACAGGGACGGAGATAGAGAGAGTTATAGAGAGAGAGAGGGAGAGAGGGAACAGGGACAGAGATAGAGAGAGTTATGGAGAGAGAGAGGGAGAGAGAGGGAACAGGAACGGAGATAGAGAGAGTTATATAGAGAGAGAGTGAGAGAGGGAACAGGGACAGAGATAGAGAGAGTTATAGAGAGAGAGAGGGAGAGAGAGGGTACAGGGACGGAGATAGAGAGAGTTATATAGAGAGAGAGGGAGAGAGGGAACAGGGACAGAGATAGAGAGAGTTATAGAGAGAGAGAGAGAGAGGGAACAGGGACAGAGATAGAGAGAGTTATAGAGAGAGAGAGGGAGAGAGGGAACAGGGACAGAGATAGAGAGAATTATAGAGAGAGAGAGAGGGAACAGGGACAGAGATAGATAGAGTTATAGAGAGAGAGGGAGAGAGAGGGAACAGGGACAGAGATAGAGAGAGTTATAGAGAGAGGGAGAGAGGGAACAGGGACAGAGATAGAGAGAGTTATAGAGAGAGAGGGAGAGAGAGGGAACTGGACAGAGATTGAGAGAGTTATAGAGAGAGAGGGAACAGGGACAGAGATAGAGAGAGATATAGAGAGAGAGAGGGAGAGAGAGGGAACAGGGACGGAGATACAGAGAGTTATAGAGAGAGAGAGAGAATAGGGACAGAGATAGAGAGAGTTATAGAGAGAGAGAGAGAGAGGGGGAACAGGGACAGAGATAGAGAGAGTTATAGAGAGAGAGAGAGAACAGGGACAGAGATAGAGAGAGTTATAGAGAGAGAGGGAACAGGGACAGAGATAGAGAGAGATATAGTGAGAGAGAGGGAGAGAGAGGGAACAGGGACGGAGATAGGGAGAGTTATAGAGAGAGAGAGAGAGGGAACAGGGACAGAGATAGAGAGAGTTATACAGAGAGAGGGAGAGAGAGGGAACAGGGACAGAGATAGAGAGAGTTATAGAGAGAGAGAGGGAGAGAGGGAACAGGAACAGAGATAGAGAGAGTTATAGAGAGAGAGACGGAGAGAGGGAACAGGGACAGAGATAGAGAGAGTTATAGAGAGAGAGAGGGAGAGAGGGAACAGGGACAGAGATAGAGAGAGTTATAGAGAGAGAGGGAGAGAGAGGGAACAGGGACAGAGATAGAGACAGTTATAGAGAGAGAGAGGGAGAGAGGGAACAGGGACAGAGATAGAGAGAGTTATAGAGAGAGAGGGAGAGAGAGGGAACAGGGACAGAGATAGAGAGAGTTATAGAGAGAGAGAGGGAGAGAGAGGGAACAGGGACAGAGATAGAGAGAGTTATAGAGAGAGAGAGAGAGAGGGAACAGGGACAGAGATAGAGAGAGTTATAAAGAGAGAGAGAGAGAGGGAACAGGGACAGAGATAGAGAGAATTATAGAGAGAGAGGGAGAGAGAGGGAACAGGGACAGAGATAGAGAGAGTTATAGAGAGAGAGAGAGGGAACAGGGACAGAGATAGAGAGAGTTATAGAGAGAGAGGGAGAGAGAGGGAACAGGGACAGAGATAGAGAGAGTTATAAAGAGAGAGAGAGAGAGGGAACAGGGACAGAGATAGAGAGAATTATAGAGAGAGAGGGAGAGAGAGGGAACAGGGACAGAGATAGAGAGAGTTATAGAGAGAGAGGGAGAGAGAGGGAACAGGGACAGAGATAGAGAGAGTTATAGAGAGAGAGGGAGAGAGAGGGAACAGGGACAGAGATAGAGAGAGTTATAGAGAGAGAGAGAGGGAACAGGGACAGAGATAGAGAGAGTTATAGAGAGAGAGAGAGGGAACAGGGACAGAGATAGAGAGAGTTATAGAGAGAGAGGGAGAGAGAGGGAACAGGGACAGAGATAGAGAGAGTTATAAAGAGAGAGAGAGAGAGGGAACAGGGACAGAGATAGAGAGAGTTATAGAGAGAGAGAGAGGGAACAGGGACAGAGATAGAGAGAGTTATAGAGAGAGAGAGAGGGAACAGGGACAGAGATAGAGAGAGTTATAGAGAGGGAGAGAGAGGGAACAGGGACAGAGATAGAGAGAGTTATAGAGAGAGAGAGAGGGAACAGGGACAGAGATAGAGAGAGTTATAGAGAGAGAGAGAGGGAACAGGGACAGAGATAGAGAGAGTTATAAAGAGAGAGAGAGAGAGAGGGAACAGGGACAGAGATAGAGAGAATTATAGAGAGAGAGGGAGAGAGAGGGAACAGGGACAGAGATAGAGAGAGTTATAGAGAGAGAGAGGGAGAGAGAGGGAACAGGGACAGAGATAGGGAGAGTTATAGAGAGAGATAGAGAGGGAACAGGGACAGAGATAGAGAGAGTTATAGAGAGAGAGAGAGAGGGAACAGGGACAGAGATAGAGAGAGTTATAGAGAGAGAGAGAGAGGGAACAGGGACAGAGATAGAGAGAGTTATAAAGAGAGAGAGGGAGAGAGGGAACAGGGACAGAGACAGAGAGAGTTATAGAGAGAGAGAGAGAGGGAACAGGGACAGAGAAAGAGAGTTTTAGAGAGATAGAGAGAGAGAGGGAACAGGGACAGAGATAGAGAGAGTTATAGAGAGAGAGAGAGAAAGAACAGGGACAGAGATAGAGAGAGTTATAGAGAGAGAGAGACAGGGAACAGGGACAGAGATAGAGAGAGTTATAGAGAGAGAGTGAGAGAGAGGGAACAGGGACAGAGATAGAGAGAGTTATAGAGAGAGAGAGGGAACAGGGACAGAGATAGAGAGAGTTATAGAGAGAGAGAGAGAGGGAACAGGGACAGAGATAGAGAGAGTTATAGAGAGAGAGTGAGAGAGAGGGAACAGGGACAGAGATAGAGAGAGTTATAGAGAGAGAGAGAGAGGGAACAGGGACAGAGATAGAGAGAGTTATAGAGAGAGAGAGAGAGAGAGGGAACAGGGACAGAGATAGAGAGAGTTATAGAGAGAGAGGCAGAGAGAGGGAACAGGGACAGAGATAGAGAGAGTTATAGAGAGAGAGTGAGAGAGAGGGAACAGGGACAGAGATAGAGAGAGTTATAGAGAGAGAGAGAGAGGGAACAGGGACAGAGATAGAGAGAGTTATAGAGAGAGAGAGAGAGAGAGGGAACAGGGACAGAGATAGAGAGAGTTATAGAGAGAGAGAGAGAGGGAACAGGGACAGAGATAGAGAGAGTTACAGAGAGAGAGAGAGAAAGAACAGGGACAGAGATAGAGAGAGTTATAGAGAGAGAGGGAGAGAGAGGGAACAGGGACAGAGATAGAGAGAGTTACAGAGAGAGAGAGAGAAAGAACAGGGACAGAGATAGAGAGAGTTATAGAGAGAGAGGGAGAGAGGGAACAGGGACAGAGATAGAGAGAGTTATAGAGAGAGAGTGAGAGAGAGGGAACAGGGACAGAGATAGAGAGAGTTATAGAGAGAGAGAGGGAACAGGGACAGAGATAGAGAGAGTTATAGAGAGAGAGAGAGAGAGGGAACAGGGACAGAGATAGAGAGAGTTATAGAGAGAGAGTGAGAGAGAGGGTACAGGGACAGAGATAGAGAGAGTTATAGAGAGAGAGAGAGAGGGAACAGGGACAGAGATAGAGAGAGTTATAGAGAGAGAGAGAGAGAGAGGGAACAGGGACAGAGATATAGAGAGTTATAGAGAGAGAGGGAGAGAGAGGGAACAGGGACAGAGATAGAGAGAGTTATAGAGAGAGAGAGAGGGAACAGGGACAGAGATAGAGAGAGTTATAGAGAGAGAGGGAGAGAGAGGGAACAGGGACAGAGATAGAGTGAGTTATAGAGAGAGAGAGAGAGGGAACAGGGACAGAGATAGAGAGAGTTATAGAGAGAGAGGGAGAGAGAGGGAACAGGGACAGAGATAGAGAGAGTTATAGAGAGAGAGAGGGAGAGAGAGAGGGAACAGGGACAGAGATAGAGAGAGTTATAGAGAGAGAGGGAGAGAGAGGGAACAGGGACAGAGATAGAGAGAGTTATAGAGAGAGAGAGGGAGAGAGAGGGAACAGGGACAGAGATAGAGAGAATTATAGAGAGAGAGACGGTGAGAGGGAACAGGGACAGAGATAGAGAGAGTTATAGAGAGAGAGAGAGAGGGAACAGGGACAGAGATAGAGAGAGTTATACAGAGAGAGGGAGAGAGAGGGAACAGGGACAGAGATAGAGAGAGTTATAGAGAGAGAGAGGGAGAGAGGGAACAGGAACAGAGATAGAGAGAGTTATAGAGAGAGAGACGGAGAGAGGGAACAGGGACAGAGATAGAGAGAGTTATAGAGAGAGAGAGGGAGAGAGGGAACAGGGACAGAGATAGAGAGAGTTATAGAGAGAGAGGGAGAGAGAGGGAACAGGGACAGAGATAGAGACAGTTATAGAGAGAGAGAGGGAGAGAGGGAACAGGGACAGAGATAGAGAGAGTTATAGAGAGAGAGGGAGAGAGAGGGAACAGGGACAGAGATAGAGAGAGTTATAGAGAGAGAGAGGGAGAGAGAGGGAACAGGGACAGAGATAGAGAGAGTTATAGAGAGAGAGAGAGAGAGGGAACAGGGACAGAGATAGAGAGAGTTATAAAGAGAGAGAGAGAGAGGGAACAGGGACAGAGATAGAGAGAATTATAGAGAGAGAGGGAGAGAGAGGGAACAGGGACAGAGATAGAGAGAGTTATAGAGAGAGAGAGAGGGAACAGGGACAGAGATAGAGAGAGTTATAGAGAGAGAGGGAGAGAGAGGGAACAGGGACAGAGATAGAGAGAGTTATAAAGAGAGAGAGAGAGAGGGAACAGGGACAGAGATAGAGAGAATTATAGAGAGGGAGAGAGAGGGAACAGGGACAGAGATAGAGAGAGTTATAGAGAGAGAGGGAGAGAGAGGGAACAGGGACAGAGATAGAGAGAGTTATAGAGAGAGAGGGAGAGAGAGGGAACAGG